>NC_091224.1:5247815-5487815 GCF_040958095.1 Procambarus clarkii
ATATTTTGCCCAATCCCCCCTGCAGTTTTTAAAATGTCTGAAATGTCGGAAATTTTACTCCTGAGCGGATTTTTGAGCCAAATTCTGACTCTCTGCACCTATTTTCCGTTTCAAATTACGACGTTTCATACCGAAAATATGCCAATTACTCTAAACGGCGACGGGTCATATTTTGCCCAAACCCCCTGCAGTTTTCGAAATGTCAAATTTGACTCGTGAGCGTGATTTTTTATCCGAATTCTGACTCTCTGCACCTATTTTCAGTTTCAAATTACGACTTTCTATACCGAAAATATGCCAATTACTGAAAACAGCGATGGGACATTTTTGCCAAACCCCCTTGCAGTTTTCCAAATGTTTGAAATGTCGGAAATTTGACTCCTGAGCATGATTTTTGAGCCGAATTCTGACTCTCTGCACCTATTTTCAGTTTCAAATAACGACTTTTTATACCGAAAATATGCCAATTACTGAAAACGGCGATAGGTCATATTTTGCCCAAACCCCCCTGCAGTTTTTAAAATGTGTGAAATGTCGGAAATTTGACTCTTGAGCGTGATTTTTGAGCCGAATTCTGACTCTCTGCACCTATTTTCAGTTTCAAATTACGAATTTTTATACCCAAAATATGCCAATTACTGAAAACAGCGATGGGTCATATTTTGCCCAAACCCCCCTGCAGTTTTTAAAATGTCTGAAATGTCGGAAATTTTACTCCTGAGCGTGATTTTTGAGCCGAATTCTGACTCTCTGCACCTATTTTCAGTTTCAAATTACGACTTTTTATACCGAAAATATGCCAATTACTGAAAATGGCAATGGGTTATATTTTGCCCAAACCCCCCCTGCAGTTTCCAAAATATCTGAAATGTCGGAAATTTGACTCCTGAGCATGATTTTCGAGCCGAATTTTGACTCTCTGCACCTATTTTCAGTTTCAAATTACGACGTTTCATACCGAAAATATGCCAATTACTGAAAACAGCGATGGGGTCATATTTTGCCCAAACCCCCCTGCAGTTTTCAAAATGTGTGAAATGTCGGAAATTTGGCTCTTGAGCGTGATTTTTGAGCCGAATTCTGACTCTCTGCACCTATTTTCAGTTTCAAATTACGAATTTTTATACATCCAAAATATGCCAATTACTGAAAACGGCAATGGGTCATATTTTGCCCAAGACCCCCTGCAGTTTTCAAAATGTCTGAAATGTCGGAAATTTGACTCCTGAGCGTGATTTTTGAGCCGAATTCTGACTCTCTGCACCTATTTTCAGTTTCAAATTACGAATTTTCATACCGAAAATATGCCAATTACTGAAAACAGCGACGGGTCATATTTTGCCCAAACCCCCCTGCAGTTTTTAAAATGTCCTAAATGTCGGAAATTTGACTCCTGAGCGTGATTTATGAGCCGAATGCTGACTCTCTGCATCTATTTTCAGTTTCAAATTACGACGTTTCATACCGAAAATATGCCAATTACTGTAAACGCCGATGGGTCATATTTTGCCCAAACCCCCCTGCCGTTTTCAAAATGTCTGAAATGTCGGAAATTTGACTCCTGAGCGTGATTTTTTATCCGAATTTTGACTCTCTGCACCTATTTTCAGTTTCAAATTACGATGTTTCATACCGAAAATATGCAAATTACTGTAAACGGCGATGGGTCATATTTTGCCCAAACCCCCTGCAGTTTTCGAAATGTCTGAAATGTCGGAAATTTGACTCCTGAGCGTGATTTTTTATCCGAATTCTGACTCTCTGCACCTATTTTCAGTTTCAAATTACGACTTTCTATACCGAAAATATGCCAATTACTGAAAACAGCGATGGGTCATATTTTGCCCAAACCCCCTTGCAGTTTTCAAAATGTCTGAAATGTCGGAAATTTGACTCCTGAGCGTGATTTTTAGCCGAATTCTGACTCTCTGCACCTATTTTCAGTTTCAAATTACGAATTTCATACCGAAAATATGCCAATTACTGTACGCGACGATGGGTCATATTTTGCCCAAACCCCCTGCAGTTTTCAAAATGTCTGAAATGTCGGAAATTTGACTCCTGAGCGTGATTTTTTATCCGAATTCTGACTCTCTGCGCCTATTTTCAGTTTCAAATTACGACTTTTTATACCCAAAAAATGCTAATTACTGAAAACGGCGATGGGTCATATTTTGCCCAAACCCCCTGCAGTTTTCAAAATATCTGAAATGTCGAAAATTTGACTCCTGAGCATGATTTTTGTGCCGAATTCTGACTCTCTGCACCTATTTTCAGTTTCAAATTACGACTTTTTATACCCAAAATATGCCAATTACTGAAAACAGCGATGGGTCATATTTTGCCCAAACCCCCCTGCAGTTTTTAAAATGTCTGAAATGTCGGAAATTTTACTCCTGAGCGTGATTTTTGAGCCGAATTCTGACTCTCTGCACCTCTTTTCAGTTTCAAATTACGACGTTTCATACGGAAAATATGCCAATTACTGTAAGCGGCGATGGGTCATATTTTGCCCAAACCCCCCTGCAGTTTTCAAAATGTCTGAAATGTCAGAAATTTGACTCCTGAGCGTGATTTTTTATCCGAATTCTGACTGTCTGAACCTATTTTCAGTTTCAAATTACGACTTTTTATATGCAAAATATGCCAATTACTGAAAACGGCGATGGGTCATATTTTGCCCAAACCCCAATGCAGTTTTCAAAATGTCTGAAATGCCGGAAATTTGACTCCTGAGCGTGATTTTTGAGCCTAATTCTGACAAAATGCACCTATTTTCAGTTTCAAATTACGAATTTTCATACCGAAAATATGCCAATTACTGAACACAGCGATGGGTCATATTTTGCCCAAACCCCCCTGCAGTTTTCAAAATGTCTGAAATGTCGGAAATTTGACTCCTGAGCGTGATTTTTTATCTGAATTCTAACTCTCTGCACCTATTTTCAGTCTCAAATTACGACTTTTTATACCCAAAATATGCCAATTACTGAAAACGGCGATGGGTCATATTTTGCCCAAACCCCCCTGCAGTTTTCAAAATGTCTGAAATGTCGGAAATTTGACTCCTGAGCGTGATTTTTGAGCCGAATTCTGACTCTCTGCACCTATTTTCAGTTTCAAATTACGACTTTTTATACCGAAAATATGCCAATTACTGAAAACTACGATGGGTCATATTTTGCCCTAACCCCCCTGCAGTTTTTAAAATGTCTGAAATGTCGGAAATTTTACTCCTGAGCGTGATTTTTGAGCCAAATTCTGACTCTCTGCACCTATTTTCCGTTTCAAATTACGACGTTTCATACCGAAAATATGCCAATTACTGTAAACGGCGATGGGTCATATTTTGCCCAAACCCCCTGCAGTTTTCGAAATGTCGGAAATTTGACTCCTGAGCGTGATTTTTTATCCGAATTCTGACTCTCTGCACCTATTTTCAGTTTCAAATTACGACTTTTTATACCGAAAATATGCCAATTACTGAAAACTACGATGGGTCATATTTTGCCCAAACCCCCCTGCAGTTTTTAAAATGTCTGAAATGTCGGAAATTTGACTCCTGAGCCTGATTTTTGAGCCGAATTCTGACTCTCTGCACCTATTTTTAGTTTCAAATTACGAATTTTCATACCGAAAATATGCCAATTACTGAAAACGGCGATGGGTCATATTTTGCCCAAACCCCCCTGCAGTTTTAAAATGTCTGAAATGTCGGAAATTTGACTCCTGAGCGTGATTTTTTATCCGAATTCAGACTCTCTGCACCTATTTTCAGTTTCAAATTACGACTTTTTATACCCAAAATATGCCAATTACTGAAAACGGCGATGGGTCATATTTTGCCCAAACCCCCCTGCAGTATTCAAAATGTCTGAAATGTCTGAAATTTGACCCTGAGCGTGATTTCTGAGCCGAATTCTGACTCTCTGCACCTATTTTCAGTTTCAAATTACAACTTTTCATACCAAAAATATGCCAATTACTGAAAACGGCGATGGGTCATATTTTGCCCAAACCCCCGCAGTTTTTAAAATGTCTGAAATGTCGGAAATTTGATTACTGAGCGTGATTTTTGAACCGAATTCTGACTCTTTGCATCTATTTTTAGTTTCAAATTACGAAGTTTCATACCGAAAATATGCCAATTACTGTAAACGCCGATGGGTCATATTTTGCCCAAACCCCCCTGCAGTTTTCAAAATGTCTGAAATGTCGGAAATTTGACTCCTGAGCGTGATTTTTGAGCCGAATTCTGACTCTCTGCACCTATTTTCAGTTTCAAATTACGACGTTTCATACCGAAAATATGCCAATTACTGAAAACGGCATTGGGTCATATTTTGCCCAAACCCCCCTGCAGTTTTCAAAATGTCTGAAATGCTGGAAATTTGACTTCTGAGCGTAATTTTTGAGCCGAATTCTGACTCTCAGCACCTATTTTCAGTTTCAAATTACGACTTTTCATACCGAAAATATGCCAATTACTGAAAACTGCGATGGGTCATATTTTGCCCAAACCCCCCTGCAGTTTTCAAAATGTCTGAAATGCCGGAAATTTGACTCCTGAGCGTGATTTTTGAGCCTAATTCTGACAAAATGCACCTATTTTCAGTTTCAAATTACGAATTTTCATACCGAAAATATGCCAATTACTGAACACAGCGATGGGTCATATTTTGCCCAAACCCCCCTGCAGTTTTCAAAATGTCTGAAATGTCGGAAATTTGACTCCTGAGCGTGATTTTTTATCTGAATTCTAACTCTCTGCACCTATTTTCAGTCTCAAATTACGACTTTTTATACCCAAAATATGCCAATTACTGAAAACGGCGATGGGTCATATTTTGCCCAAACCCCCCTGCAGTTTTCAAAATGTCTGAAATGTCGGAAATTTGACTCCTGATCGTGATTTTTGAGCCGAATTCTGACTCTCTGCACCTATTTTCAGTTTCAAATTACGACTTTTTATACCGAAAATATGCCAATTACTGAAAACTACGATGGGTCATATTTTGCCCTAACCCCCCTGCAGTTTTTAAAATGTCTGAAATGTCGGAAATTTTACTCCTGAGCGTGATTTTTGAGCCAAATTCTGACTCTCTGCACCTATTTTCCGTTTCAAATTACGACGTTTCATACCGAAAATATGCCAATTACTGTAAACGGCGATGGGTCATATTTTGCCCAAACCCCCTGCAGTTTTCGAAATGTCGGAAATTTGACTCCTGAGCGTGATTTTTTATCCGAATTCTGACTCTCTGCACCTATTTTCAGTTTCAAATTACGACTTTTTATACCGAAAATATGCCAATTACTGAAAACTACGATGGGTCATATTTTGCCCAAACCCCCCTGCAGTTTTTAAAATGTCTGAAATGTCGGAAATTTGACTCCTGAGCCTGATTTTTGAGCCGAATTCTGACTCTCTGCACCTATTTTTAGTTTCAAATTACGAATTTTCATACCGAAAATATGCCAATTACTGAAAACGGCGATGGGTCATATTTTGCCCAAACCCCCCTGCAGTTTTAAAAATGTCTGAAATGTCGGAAATTTGACTCCTGAGCGTGATTTTTTATCCGAATTCAGACTCTCTGCACCTATTTTCAGTTTCAAATTACGACTTTTTATACCCAAAATATGCCAATTACTGAAAACGGCGATGGGTCATATTTTGCCTAAACCCCCCTGCAGTATTCAAAATGTCTGAAATGTCTGAAATTTGACCCTGAGCGTGATTTCTGAGCCGAATTCTGACTCTCTGCACCTATTTTCAGTTTCAAATTACAACTTTTCATACCAAAAATATGCCAATTACTGAAAACGGCGATGGGTCATATTTTGCCCAAACCCCCCGCAGTTTTTAAAATGTCTGAAATGTCGGAAATTTGATTACTGAGCGTGATTTTTGAACCGAATTCTGACTCTTTGCATCTATTTTTAGTTTCAAATTACGAAGTTTCATACCGAAAATATGCCAATTACTGTAAACGCCGATGGGTCATATTTTGCCCAAACCCCCCTGCAGTTTTCAAAATGTCTGAAATGTCGGAAATTTGACTCCTGAGCGTGATTTTTGAGCCGAATTCTGACTCTCTGCACCTATTTTCAGTTTCAAATTACGACGTTTCATACCGAAAATATGCCAATTACTGAAAACGGCATTGGGTCATATTTTGCCCAAACCCCCCTGCAGTTTTCAAAATGTCTGAAATGTCGGAAATTTGACTCCTGAGCGTGATTTTTGAGCCGAATTCTGACTCTCAGCACCTATTTTCAGTTTCAAATTACGACTTTTCATACCGAAAATATGCCAATTACTGAAAACTGCGATGGGTCATATTTTGCCCAAACCCCCCTGCAGTTTTTAAAATGTCTGAAATGTCGGAAATTTGACTCCAGAGCGTGATTTTTGAGCCGAATTCTGACTCTCTGCACCTATTTTCAGTTTCAAATTACGACGTTTCATACCGAAAATATGCCAATTACTGTAAACGGCGATGGGTCATATTTTGCCCAAACCCCCTGCAGTTTTTGAAATGTCTGAAATGTCGGAAATTTGACTCCTGAGCGTGATTTTTTAGCCGAATTCTGACTCTCTGCACCTATTTTCAGTTTCAAATTACGACGTTTCATACCGAAAATATGCCAATTACTGAAAACGGCATTGGGTCATATTTTGCCCAAACCCCCTGCAGTTTTTAAAATGTCTGAAATGTCGGAAATTTGACTCCGGAGCGTGATTTTTGAGCCGAATTCTGACTCTCTGCACCTATTTTCAGTTTCAAATTACGAAGTTTCATACCGAAAATATGCCAATTACTGAAAACGCCGATGGGTCATATTTTGCCCAAACCCCCTTGCAGTTTTCAAAATTTCTGAAATGTCGGAAATTTGACTCCTGAGCATGATTTTTGAGCCGAATTTTGACTCTCTGCACCTATTTTCAGTTTCAAATAACGACTTTTTATACCGAAAATATGCCAATTACTGAAAACGGCGATAGGTCATATTCTGCCCAAACCCCCCTGCAGTTTTTAAAATGTCTGAAATGTCGGAAATTTGACTCCTGAGCGTGATTTTTGAGCCGAATTCTGACTCTCTGCACCTATTTTCAGTTTCAAATTACGAATTTTTATACCGAAAATATGCCAATTACTGAAAACAGCGATTGGGTCATATTTTGCCCAAACCCCCCTGCAGTTTTCAAAATGTGTGAAATGTCGGAAATTTGACTCTTGAGCGTGATTTTTGAGCCGAATTCTGACTCTCTGCACCTATTTTCAGTTTCAAATTACGACTTTTTATACCGAAAATATGCCAATTACTGAAAATGGCAATGGGTTATATTTTGCCCAAACCCCCCTGCAGTTTCCAAAATATCTGAAATGTCGGAAATTTGACTCCTGAGCATGATTTTCGAGCCGAATTTTGACTCTCTGCACCTATTTTCAGTTTCAAATTACGACGTTTCATACCGAAAATATGCCAATTACTGTAAACAGCGATGGGTCATATTTTGCCCAAACCCCCCTGCAGTTTTCAAAATGTCTGAAATGTCTTAAATTTGACTCCTGAGCGTGATTTTTTATCCGAATTCTGACTCTCTGCACCTATTTTCAGTTTCAAATTACGAATTTTTATACCCAAAATATGCCAATTACTGAAAACGGCAATGGGTCATATTTTGCCCAAGCCCCCCTGCAGTTTTCAAAATGTCTGAAATGTCGGAAATTTGACTCCTGAGCGTGATTTTTGAGCCGAATTCTGACTCTCTGCACCTATTTTCAGTTTCAAATTACGAATTTTCATACCGAAAATATGCCAATTACTGAAAACGGCGACGGGTCATATTTTGCCCAAACCCCCCTGCAGTTTTTAAAATGTCCTAAATGTCGGAAATTTGACTCCTGAGCGTGATTTATGAGCCGAATGCTGACTCTCTGCATCTATTTTCAGTTTCAAATTACGACGTTTCATACCGAAAATATGCCAATTACTGTAAACAGCAATGTGTCATATTTTGCCCAAACCCCCCTGCCGTTTTCAAAATGTCTGAAATGTCGGAAATTTGACTCCTGAGCGTGATTTTTTATCCGAATTCTGACTCTCTGCACCTATTTTCAGTTTCATATTACGACGTTTCATACCGAAAATATGCCAATTACTGAACAGCGATGGGTCATATATTGCCCAAACCCCCCTGCAGTTTTCAAAATGTCTGAAATGTCGGAAATTTTACTCCTGAGCATGATTTTTGTGCCGAATTCTGACTCTCTGCACCTATTTTCAGTCACAAATTACGACTTTTTATACCCAAAATATGCCAATTACTGAAAACAGCGATGGGTCATATTTTGCCCAAACCCCCCTGCAGTTTTTAAAATGTCTGAAATGTCAGAAATTTGACTCCTGAGCGTGATTTTTTAGCCGAATTCTGACTCTCTGCATCTATTTTCAGTTTCAAATTACGAAGTTTCATGCCGAAAATATGCCAATTACTGTAAACGCCGATGGGTCATATTTTGCCCAAACCCCCCTGCAATTTTCAAAATGTCTGAAATGTCGGAAATTTGACTCCTGAGCGTGATTTTTGAGCCGAATTCTGACTCTCTGCACCTATTTTCAGTTTCAAATTACGACGTTTCATACCGAAAATATGCCAATTACTGAAAACGCCGATGGGTCATATTTTGCCCAAACCCCCCTGCAGTTTTCAAAATTTCTGAAATGTCGGAAATTTGACTCCTGAGCATGATTTTTGAGCCGAATTTTGACTCTCTGCACCTATTTTCAGTTTCAAATCCGACTTTTTATACCGAAAATATGCCAATTACTGAAAACGGCGATAGGTCATATTCTGCCCAAACCCCCCTGCAGTTTTTAAAATGTCTGAAATGTCGGAAATTTGACTCCTGAGCGTGATTTTTGAGCCGAATTCTGACTCTCTGCACCTATTTTCAGTTTCAAATTACGAATTTTTATACCGAAAATATGCCAATTACTGAAAACAGCGATGGGTCATATTTTGCCCAAACCCCCCTGCAGTTTTCAAAATGTGTGAAATGTCGGAAATTTGACTCTTGAGCGTGATTTTTGAGCCGAATTCTGACTCTCTGCACCTATTTTCAGTTTCAAATTACGACTTTTTATACCGAAAATATGCCAATTACTGAAAATGGCAATGGGTTATATTTTGCCCAAACCCCCCTGCAGTTTCCAAATATCTGAAATGTCGGAAATTTGACTCCTGAGGATGATTTTCGAGCCGAATTTTACTCTCTGCACCTATTTTCAGTTTCAAATTACGACGTTTCATACCGAAAATATGCCAATTACTGTAAACAGCGATGGGTCATATTTTGCCCAAACCCCCCTGCAGTTTTCAAAATGTCTGAAATGTCTTAAATTTGACTCCTGAGCGTGATTTTTTATCCGAATTCTGACTCTCTGCACCTATTTTCAGTTTCAAATTACGAATTTTTATACCCAAAATATGCCAATTACTGAAAACGGCAATGGGTCATATTTTGCCCAAGCCCCCCTGCAGTTTTCAAAATGTCTGAAATGTCGGAAATTTGACTCCTGAGCGTGATTTTTGAGCCGAATTCTGACTCTCTGCACCTATTTTCAGTTTCAAATTACGAATTTTCATACCGAAAATATGCCAAATACTGAAAACGGCGACGGGTCATATTTTGCCCAAACCCCCCTGCAGTTTTTAAAATGTCCTAAATGTCGGAAATTTGACTCCTGAGCGTGATTTATGAGCCGAATGCTGACTCTCTGCATCTATTTTCAGTTTCAAATTACGACGTTTCATACCGAAAATATGCCAATTACTGTAAACAGCAATGGGTCATATTTTGCCCAAACCCCCCTGCCGTTTTCAAAATGTCTGAAATGTCGGAAATTTGACTCCTGAGCGTGATTTTTTATCCGAATTCTGACTCTCTGCACCTATTTTCAGTTTCATATTACGACGTTTCATACCGAAAATATGCCAATTACTGAACACAGCGATGGGTCATATTTTGCCCAAACCCCCCTGCAGTTTTCAAAATGTCTGAAATGTCGGAAATTTTACTCCTGAGCATGATTTTTGTCCGAATTCTGACTCTCTGCACCTATTTTCAGTCACAAATTACGACTTTTTATACCGAAAATATGCCAATTACTGAAAACAGCGATGGGTCATATTTTGCCCAAACCCCCCTGCAGTTTTTAAAATGTCTGAAATGTCAGAAATTTGACTCCTGAGCGTGATTTTTTAGCCGAATTCTGACTCTCTGCATATATTTTCAGTTTCAAATTACGAAGTTTCATGCCGAAAATATGCCAATTACTGTAAACGCCGATGGGTCATATTTTGCCCAAACCCCCCTGCAATTTTCAAAATGTCTGAAATGTCGGAAATTTGACTCCTGAGCGTGATTTTTGAGCCGAATTCTGACTCTCTGCACCTATTTTCAGTTTCAAATTACGACGTTTCATACCGAAAATATGCCAATTACTGAAAACGCCTAAGGGTCATATTTTGCCCAAACCCCCCTGCAGTTTTCAAAATTCTAAATGTCGGAAATTTGACTCCTGAGCATGATTTTTGAGCCGAATTTTGACTCTCTGCACCTATTTTCAGTTTCAAATAACGACTTTTTATACCGAAAATATGCCAATTACTGAAAACGGCGATAGGTCATATTCTGCCCAAACCCCCCTGCAGTTTTCAAAATGTCTGAAATGTCGGAAATTTGACTCCTGAGCGTGATTTTTTATCCGAATTCTGACTCTCTGCACCTATTTTCAGTTTCAAATTACGAATTTTTATACCCAAAATATGCCAATTACTGAAAACGGCAATGGGTCATATTTTGCCCAAGCCCCCCTGCAGTTTTCAAAATGTCTGAAATGTCGGAAATTTGACTCCTGAGCGTGATTTTTGAGCCGAATTCTGACTCTCTGCACCTATTTTCAGTTTCAAATTACGAATTTTCATACCGAAAATATGCCAATTACTGAAAACGGCGACGGGTCATATTTTGCCCAAACCCCCCTGCAGTTTTTAAAATGTCCTAAATGTCGGAAATTTGACTCCTGAGCGTGATTTATGAGCCGAATGCTGACTCTCTGCATCTATTTTCAGTTTCAAATTACGACGTTTCATACCGAAAATATGCCAATTACTGTAAACAGCAATGGGTCACATTTTGCCCAAACCCCCCTGCCGTTTTCAAAATGTCTGAAATGTCGGAAATTTGACTCCTGAGCGTGATTTTTTATCCGAATTCTGACTCTCTGCACCTATTTTCAGTTTCATATTACGACGTTTCATACCGAAAATATGCCAATTACTGAACACAGCGATGGGTCATATATTGCCCAAACCCCCCTGCAGTTTTCAAAATGTCTGAAATGTCGGAAATTTTACTCCTGAGCATGATTTTTGTGCCGAATTCTGACTCTCTGCACCTATTTTCAGTCACAAATTACGACTTTTTATACCCAAAATATGCCAATTACTGAAAACAGCGATGGGTCATATTTTGCCCAAACCCCCCTGCAGTTTTTAAAATGTCTGAAATGTCAGAAATTTGACTCCTGAGCGTGATTTTTTAGCCGAATTCTGACTCTCTGCATCTATTTTCAGTTTCAAATTACGAAGTTTCATGCCGAAAATATGCCAATTACTGTAAACTCCGATGGGTCATATTTTGCCCAAACCCCCCTGCAATTTTCAAAATGTCTGAAATGTCGGAAATTTGACTCCTGAGCGTGATTTTTGAGCCGAATTCTGACTCTCTGCACCTATTTTCAGTTTCAAATTACGACGTTTCATACCGAAAATATGCCAATTACTGAAAACGCCGATGGGTCATATTTTGCCCAAACCCCCCTGCAGTTTTCAAAATTTCTGAAATGTCGGAAATTTGACTCCTGAGCATGATTTTTGAGCCGAATTTTGACTCTCTGCACCTATTTTCAGTTTCAAATAACGACTTTTTATACCGAAAATATGCCAATTACTGAAAACGGCGATAGGTCATATTCTGCCCAAACCCCCCTGCAGTTTTTAAAATGTCTGAAATGTCGGAAATTTGACTCCTGAGCGTGATTTTTGAGCCGAATTCTGACTCTCTGCACCTATTTTCAGTTTCAAATTACGAATTTTTATACCGAAAATATGCCAATTACTGAAAACAGCGATGGGGTCATATTTTGCCCAAACCCCCCTGCAGTTTTCAAAATGTGTGAAATGTCGGAAATTTGACTCTTGAGCGTGATTTTTGAGCCGAATTCTGACTCTCTGCACCTATTTTCAGTTTCAAATTACGACTTTTTATACCGAAAATATGCCAATTACTGAAAATGGCAATGGGTTATATTTTGCCCAAACCCCCCTGCAGTTTCCAAAATATCTGAAATGTCGGAAATTTGACTCCTGAGCATGATTTTCGAGCCGAATTTTGACTCTCTGCACCTATTTTCAGTTTCAAATTACGACGTTTCATACCGAAAATATGCCAATTACTGTAAACAGCGATGGGTCATATTTTGCCCAAACCCCCCTGCAGTTTTCAAAATGTCTGAAATGTCTTAAATTTGACTCCTGAGCGTGATTTTTTATCCGAATTCTGACTCTCTGCACCTATTTTCAGTTTCAAATTACGAATTTTTATACCCAAAATATGCCAATTACTGAAAACGGCAATGGGTCATATTTTGCCCAAGCCCCCCTGCAGTTTTCAAAATGTCTGAAATGTCGGAAATTTGACTCCTGAGCGTGATTTTTGAGCCGAATTCTGACTCTCTGCACCTATTTTCAGTTTCAAATTACGAATTTTCATACCGAAAATATGCCAATTACTGAAAACGGCGACGGGTCATATTTTGCCCAAACCCCCCTGCAGTTTTTAAAATGTCCTAAATGTCGGAAATTTGACTCCTGAGCGTGATTTATGAGCCGAATGCTGACTCTCTGCATCTATTTTCAGTTTCAAATTACGACGTTTCATACCGAAAATATGCCAATTACTGTAAACAGCATGGGTCATATTTTGCCCAAACCCCCCTGCCGTTTTCAAAATGTCTGAAATGTCGGAAATTTGACTCCTGAGCGTGATTTTTTATCCGAATTCTGACTCTCTGCACCTATTTTCAGTTTCAATTACGACTTTTTATACCGAAAATATGCCAATTACTGAAAACTACGATGGGTCATATTTTGCCCAAACCCCCCTGCAGTTTTTAAAATGTCTGAAATGTCGGAAATTTTACTCCTGAGCGTGATTTTTGAGCCAAATTCTGACTCTCTGCACCAATTTTCCGTTTCAAATTACGATGTTTCATACCGAAAATATGCCAATTACTGTAAACGGCGATGGGTCGTATTTTGCCCAAACCCCTGCAGTTTTCGAAATGTCGGAAATTTGACTCCTGAGCGTGATTTTTTATCCGAATTCTGACTCTCTGCACCTATTTTCAGTTTCAAATTACGACTTTCTATACCGAAAATATGCCAATTACTGAAAACAGCGATGGGACATATTTTGACCAAACCCCCATGCAGTTTTCCAAATGTCTGAAATGTCGGAAATTTGACTCCTGAGCGTGATTTTCGAGCCGAATTCTGACTCTGCACCTATTTTCAGTTTCAAATTATGACGCTTCATACCGAAAATATGCCAATTACTGTAAGCGGCGATGGGTCATATTTTGCCCAAACCCCCCTGCAGTTTTCAAAATGTCTGAAATGTCAGAAATTTGACTCCTGAGCGTGATTTTTTTTCCGAATTCTGACTGTCTGAACCTATTTTCAGTTTCAAATTACGACTTTTTTTACAAAATATGCCAATTACTGAAAACGGCGATGGGTCATATTTTGCCCAAACCCCCCTGCAGTTTTCAAAATGTCGGAAATTTGACTCCTGAGCGTGATTTTTGAGCCTAATTCTGACAAAATGCACCTATTTTCAGTTTCAAATTACGAATTTTCATACCGAAAATATGCCAATTACTGAACACGGCGATGGGTCATATTTTTCCCAAACACCCCAGCAGTTTTCAAAATGTCTGAAATGTCGGAAATTTGACTCCTGAGCGTGATTTTTTATCTGAATTCTGACTCTCTGCACCTATTTTCAGTCTCAAATTACGACTTTTTATACCCAAAATATGCCAATTACTGAAAACAGCGATGGGTCATATTTTGCCCAAACCCCCCTGCAGTTTTCAAAATGTCTGAAATGTCGGAAATTTGACTCCTGAGTGTGATTCTTTATCCGAATCTGACTCTCTGCACCTATTTTCAGTTTCAAATTACGACTTTTTATACCGAAAATATGCCAATTACTGAAAACTACCACGGGTCATATTTTGCCCAAACCCCCTGCAGTTTTTAAAATGTCTGAAATGTCGGAAATTTTACTCCTGAGCGGATTTTTGAGCCAATTCTGACTCTCTGCACCTATTTTCCGTTTCAAATTACGACGTTTCATACCGAAAATATGCCAATTACTCTAAACGGCGACGGGTCATATTTTGCCCAAACCCCCTGCAGTTTTCGAAATGTCGGAAATTTGACTCGTGAGCGTGATTTTTTATCCGAATTCTGACTCTCTGCACCTATTTTCAGTTTCAAATTACGACTTTCTATACCGAAAATATGCCAATTACTGAAAACAGCGATGGGACATTTTTGACCAAACCCCCTTGCAGTTTTCCAAATGTTGAAATGTCGGAAATTTGACTCCTGAGCGTGATTTTCGAGCCGAATTTTGACTCTCTGCACCTATTTTCAGTTTCAAATTACGAAGTTTCATACCGAAAATATACCAATTACTGTAAGCGGCGATGGGTCATATTTTGCCCAAACCCCCCTGCAGTTTTCAAAATGTCTGAAATGTCAGAAATTTGACTCCTGAGCGTGATTTTTTATCCGAATTCTGACTGTCTGAACCTATTTTCAGTTTCAAATTACGACTTTTTATACGCAAAATATGCCAATTACTAAAACGGCGAAGGGTCATATTTTGCCCAAACCCCCCTGCAGTTTTCAAAATGTCTGAAATGTCGGAAATTTGACTCCTGAGTGTGATTTTTGAGCCTAATTCTGACTGCACCTATTTTCAGTTTCAAATTACGAATTTTCATACCGAAAATATGCCAATTACTGAACACGGCGATGGGTCATATTTTGCCCAAACCCCCCTGCAGTTTTCAAAATGTCAGAAATGTCGGAAATTTGACTCCTGAGCGTGATTTTTTATCTGAATTCTGACTCTCTGCACCTATTTTCAGTCTCAAATTACGACTTTTTATACCCAAAATATGTCAATTACTGAAAACGGCAATGGGTCATATTTTGCCCAAGCCCCCCTGCAGTTTTCAAAATGTCTGAAATGTCGGAAATTTGACTCCTGAGCGTGATTTTTGAGCCGAATTCTGACTCTCTGCACCTATTTTCAGTTTCAAATTACGAATTTTCATACCGAAAATATGCCAATTACTGAAACGGCGACGGGTCATATTTTGCCCAAACCCCTCTGCAGTTTTTAAAATGTCCTAAATGTCGGAAATTTGACTCCTGAGCGTGATTTTGAGCCGAATGCTGACTCTCTGCATCTATTTTCAGTATCAAATTACGACGTTTCATACCGAAAATATGCCAATTACTGTAAACAGCATGGGTCATATTTTGCCCAAACCCCCTGCCGTTTTCAAAATGTCTGAAATGTCGGAAATTTGACTCCTGAGCGTGATTTTTTATCCGAATTCTGACTCTCTGCACCTATTTTCAGTTTCATATTACGACTTTTTATACCGAAAATATGCCAATTACTGAAAACTACGATGGGTCATATTTTGCCCAAACCCCTCTGCAGTTTTTAAAATGTCTGAAATGTCGGAAATTTTACTCCTGAGCGTGATTTTTGAGCCAAATTCTGACTCTCTGCACCTATTTTCCGTTTCAAATTACGACGTTTCATACCGAAAATATGCCAATTACTGTAAACGGCGATGGGTCATATTTTGCCCAAACCCCCTGCAGTTTTCGAAATGTCGGAAATTTGACTCCTGAGCGTGATTTTTTATCCGAATTCTGACTCTCTGCACCTATTTTCAGTTTCAAATTACGACTTTCTATACCGAAAATATGCCAATTACTGAAAACAGCGATGGGACATATTTTGACCAAACCCCCATGCAGTTTTCCAAATGTCTGAAATGTCGGAAATTTGACTCCTGAGCGTGATTTTCGAGCCGAATTCTGACTCTGCACCTATTTTCAGTTTCAAATTATGACGCTTCATACCGAAAATATGCCAATTACTGTAAGCGGCGATGGGTCATATTTTGCCCAAACCCCCCTGCAGTTTCAAAATGTCTGAAATGTCAGAAATTTGACTCCTGAGCGTGATTTTTTATCCGAATTCTGACTGTCTGACCTATTTTCAGTTTCAAATTACGACTTTTTATACCAAAATATGCCAATTACTAAAACGGCGATGGGTCATATTTTGCCCAAACCCCCCTGCAGTTTTCAAAATGACTGAAATGTCGGAAATTTGACTCCTGAGCGTGATTTTTTAGCCTAATTCTGACAAAATGCACCTATTTTCAGTTTCAAATTACGAATTTTCATACCGAAAATATGCCAATTACTGAACACGGCGATGGGTCATATTTTGCCCAAACCCCCCTGCAGTTTTCAAAATGTCTGAAATGTCAAAATTTGACTCCTGAGCGTGATTTTTTTCTGAATTCTAAATCTCTGCACCTATTTTCAGTCTCAAATTACGACTTTTTATACCGAAAATATGCAATTACTGAAAACGGCGATGGGTCATATTTTGCCCAAACCCCAATGCAGTTTTCAAAATGTCTGAAATGTCGGAAATTTGACTCCTGAGCGTGATTTTTGAGCCGAATTCTGACTCTCTGCACCTATTTTCAGTTTCAAATTACGACTTTTTATACCGAAAATATGCCAATTACTGAAAACTACGATGGGTCATATTTTGCCCAAACCCCCCTGCAGTTTTTAAAATGTCTGAAATGTCGGAAATTTTACTCCTGAGCGTGATTTTTGAGCCAAATTCTGACTCTCTGCACCTATTTTCCGTTTCAAATTACGAAGTTTCATACCGAAAATATGCCAATTACTGTAAACGGCGATGGGTCATATTTTGCCCAAACCCCCTGCAGTTTTCGAAATGTCGGAAATTTGACTCCTGAGCGTGATTTTTTATCCGAATTCTGACTCTCTGCACCTATTTTCAGTTTCAAATTACGACTTTTTATACTGAAAATATGCCAATTACTGAAAAGTACGATGGGTCATATTTTGCCCAAACCCCCCTGCAGTTTTCAAAATGTCTGAAATGTCTTAAATTTGACTCCTGAGCGTGATTTTTTATCCGAATTCTGACTCTGCACCTATTTTCAGTTTCAAATTACGAATTTTTATACCCAAAATATGCCAATTACTGAAAACGGCAATGGGTCATATTTTGCCCAAGCCCCCTGCAGTTTTCAAAATGTCTGAAATGTCGGAAATTTGACTCCTGAGCGTGATTTTTGAGCCGAATTCTGACTCTCTGCACCTATTTTCAGTTTCAAATTACGAATTTTCATACCGAAAATATGCCAATTACTGAAAACGGCGACGGGTCATATTTTGCCCAAACCCCCCTGCAGTTTTTAAAATGTCCTAAATGTCGGAAATTTGACTCCTGAGCGTGATTTATGAGCCGAATGCTGACTCTCTGCATCTATTTTCAGTTTCAAATTACGACGTTTCATACTGAAAATATGCCAATTACTGTAAACAGCAATGGGTCATATTTTGCCCAAACCCCCCTGCCGTTTTCAAAATGTCTGAAATGTCGGAAATTTGACTCCTGAGCGTGATTTTTTATCCGAATTCTGACTCTGCACCTATTTTCAGTTTCATATTACGACGTTTCATACCGAAAATATGCCAATTACTAAAACAGCGATGGGTCATATATTGCCCAAACCCCCCTGCAGTTTTCAAAATGTCTGAAATGTCGGAAATTTTACTCCTGAGCATGATTTTTGTGCCGAATTCTGACTCTCTGCACCTATTTTCAGTCACAAATTACGACTTTTTATACCCAAAATATGCCAATTACTGAAAACAGCGATGGGTCATATTTTGCCCAAACCCCCCTGCAGTTTTTAAAATGTCTGAAATGTCAAAATTTGACTCCTGAGCGTGATTTTTTAGCCGAATTCTGACTCTCTGCATCTATTTTCAGTTTCAAATTACGAAGTTTCATGCCGAAAATATGCCAATTACTCTAAACGCCGATGGGTCATATTTTGCCCAAACCCCCCTGCAATTTTCAAAATGTCTGAAATGTCGGAAATTTGACTCCTGAGCGTGATTTTTGAGCCGAATTCTGACTCTCTGCACCTATTTTCAGTTTCAAATTACGACGTTTCATACCGAAATATGCCAATTACTGAAAACGCCGATGGGTCATATTTTGCCCAAACCCCCTGCAGTTTTCAAAATTTCTGAAATGTCGGAAATTTGACTCCTGAGCATGATTTTTGAGCCGAATTTTGACTCTCTGCACCTATTTTCAGTTTCAAATAACGGACTTTTATACCGAAAATATGCCCAATTACTGAAAACGGCGATAGGTCATATTCTGCCCAAACCCCCCTGCAGTTTTTAAAAGTTCTGAAATGTCGGAAATTTGACTCCTAGAGCGTGATTTTGAGCGAATTCTGGACTCTCTGCACCTATTTTCAGTTTCAAATTACGAATTTTATACCGAAAATATGCCAATTACTGAAAACAGCGATGGGGTCATATTTTGCCCAAACCCCCCTGCAGTTTTCAAAAATGTGTGAAATGTCGGAAATTTGACTCTTGAGCGTGATTTTTGAGCCGAATTCTGACTCTCTGCACCTATTTTCAGTTTCAAATTACGACTTTTTATACCGAAAATATGCCAATTACTGAAATGGCAATGGGTTATATTTTGCCCAAACCCCCCTGCAGTTTCCAAAATATCTGAAATGTCGGAAATTTGACTCCTGAGCATGATTTTCGAGCCGAATTTTGACTCTCTGCACCTATTTTCAGTTTCAAATTACGACGTTTCATACCGAAAATATGCCAATTACTGTAAACAGCGATGGGTCATATTTTGCCCAAACCCCCCTGCAGTTTTCAAAATGTCTGAAATGTCTTAAATTTGACTCCTGAGCGTGATTTTTTATCCGAATTCTGACTCTCTGCACCTATTTTCAGTTTCAAATTACGAATTTTTATACCCAAAATATGCCAATTACTGAAAAACGGCAATGGGTCATATTTTGCCCAAGCCCCCCTGCAGTTTTCAAAATGTCTGAAATGTCGGAAATTTGACTCCTGAGCGTGATTTTTGAGCCGAATTCTGACTCTCTGCACCTATTTTCAGTTTCAAATTACGAATTTTCATACGAAAATATGCCAATTACTGAAAACGGCGACGGGTCATATTTTGCCCAAACCCCCCTGCAGTTTTTAAAATGTCCTAAATGTCGGAAATTTGACTCCTGAGCGTGATTTATGAGCCGAATGCTGACTCTCTGCATCTATTTTTCAGTTTCAAATTACGACGTTTCATACCGAAAATATGCCAATTACTGTAAACAGCAATGGGTCATATTTTGCCCAAACCCCCCTGCCGTTTTTCAAAATGTCTGAAATGTCGGAAATTTGACTCCTGAGCGTGATTTTTTATCCGAATTCTGACTCTCTGCACCTATTTTTCAGTTTCATATTACGACGTTTCATACCGAAAATATGCCAATTACTGAACACAGCGATGGGTCATATTTTGCCCAAACCCCCCTGCAGTTTTCAAAATGTCTGAAATGTCGGAAATTTTACTCCTGAGCATGATTTTTGTGCCGAATTCTGACTCTCTGCAACCTATTTTCAGTCACAAATTACGACTTTTTATACCGAAAATATGCCAATTACTGAAACAGCGATGGGTCATATTTTGCCCAAACCCCCCTGCAGTTTTTAAATGTCTGAAATGTCAGAAATTTGACTCCTGAGCGTTGATTTTTTAGCCGAATTCTGACTCTCTGCATATATTTTCAGTTTCAAATTACGAAGTTTCATGCCGGAAAATATGCCAATTACTGTAAACGCCGATGGGTCATATTTTGCCCAAACCCCCTGCAATTTTCAAAATGTCTGAAATCTCGGAAATTTGACTCCTGAGCGTGATTTTTGAGCCGAATTCTGACTCTCTGCACCTATTTTCAGTTTCAAATTACGACGTTTCATACCGAAAATATGCCAATTACTGAAAACGCCGATGGGTCATATTTTGCCCAAACCCCCCTTGCAGTTTTCCAAAATTTCTGAAATGTCGGAAATTTGACTCCTGAGCAGATATTTTGAGCCGAATTTTGACTCTCTGCACCTATTGTCAGTTTCAAATAACGACTTTTATACCGAAAATATGCCAATTACTGAAAACGGCGATAGGTCATATTCTGCCCAAACCCCCCTGCCAGTTTTTAAAATGTCTGAAATGTCGGAAATTTGACTCCTGAGCGTGATTTTTGAGCCGAATTCTGACTCTCTGCACCTATTTTCAGTTTCAAATTACGAATTTTGTACCGAAAATATGCCAATTACTGAAAACAGCGATGGGGTCATATTTTGCCCAAAACCCCCCTGCAGTTTTCAAAATGTGTGAAATGTCGGAAATTTGACTCTTGAGCGTGATTTTTGAGCCGAATTCTGACTCTCTGCACCTATTTTCAGTTTCAAATTACGACTTTTTATACCGAAAATATGCCAATTACTGAAATGGCAATGGGTTATATTTTGCCCAAACCCCCCCTGCAGTTTCCAAAATATCTGAAATGTCGGAAATTTGACTCCTGAGCATGATTTTCGAGCCGAATTTTGACTCTCTGCACCTATTTTTCAGTTTCAAATTACGACGTTTATACCGAAAATATGCCAATTACTGTAAACAGCGATGGGTCATATTTTGCCCAACCCCCCTGCAGTTTTCAAAATGTCTGAAATGTCTTAAATTGACTCCTGAGCGTGATTTTTTATCCGAATTCTGACTCTCTGCACCTATTTTCAGTTTCAAATTACGAATTTTTATACCCAAAATATGCCAATACTGAAAACGGCAATGGGTCTATTTTGCCCAAGCCCCCCTGCAGTTTTCAAAATGTCTGAAATGTCGGAAAATTTGACTCCTGAGCGTGATTTTTGAGCCGAATTCTGACTCTCTGCACCTATTTTCAGTTTCAAATTACGAATTTTCATACCGAAAATATGCCAATTACTGAAAACGGCGACGGGTCATATTTTGCCCAAACCCCCCTGCAGTTTTTAAAATGTCCTAATAATGTCGGAAATTTGACTCCTGAGCGTGATTTATGAGCGAATGCTGACTCTCTGCATCTATTTTCAGTTTCAAATTACGACGTTCATACCGAAAATATGCCAATTACTGTAAACAGCAATGGGTCATATTTTGCCCAAACCCCCCTTGCCGTTTTCAAAATGTCTGAATGTCGGAAATTTGACTCCTGAGCGTGATTTTTTTATCCGAATTCTGACTCTGCTGCCACCTATTTTCAGTTTCATATTACGACGTTTCATACCGAAAATATGCCAATTACTGAACACAGCGATGGGTCATATTTTGCCCAAACCCCCCTGCAGTTTTCAAAAATGTCTGAAATGTCCGGAAATTTTACTCCTGAGCATGATTTTTTGTGCCGAATTCTGACTCTCTGCACTATTTTCAGTCACAAATTACGACTTTTTATACCGAAAATATGCCAATTACTGAAAACAGCGATGGTCCATATTTTGCCCAAACCCCCCTGCAGTTTTTAAAATGTCTGAAATGTCAGAAATTTGACTCCTGAGCGTGATTTTTTTAGCCGAATTCTGACTCTCTGCATATATTTTCAGTTTCAAATTACGAAGTTTCATGCCCGAAAATATGCCAATTACTGTAAACGCCGATGGGTCATATTTTGCCCAAACCCCCCTGCAATTTTCAAAATGTCTGAATCTCGGAAATTGACTCCTGAGCGTGATTTTTGAGCCGAATTCTGACTCTCTGCACCTATTTTCAGTTTCAAATTACGACGTTTCATACCGAAAATATGCCAATTACTGAAAACGCCGATGGGTCATATTTTGCCCAAACCCCCCTGCAGTTTTTCAAAATTTCTGAAATGTCGGAAATTTGACTCCTGAGCATGATTTTTGAGCCGAATTTTGACTCTCTGCACCTATTTTCAGTTTCAAATAACGACTTTTTATACCGAAAATATGCCAATTACTGAAAACGGCGATAGGTCATATTCTGCCCAAACCCCCCTGCAGTTTTTAAAATGTCTCAAATGTCGGAAATTTGACTCCTGAGCGTGATTTTTGAGCCGAATTCTGACTCTCTGCACCTATTTTCAGTTTCAAATTACGAATTTTTATACCGAAATATGCCAATTACTGAAAACAGCGATGGGTCATATTTTGCCCAAACCCCCCTGCAGTTTTCAAAATGTGTGAAATGTCGGAAATTTGACTCTGAGCGTGATTTTTGAGCCGAATTCTGACTCTCTGCACCTATTTTCAGTTTCAAATTACGACTTTTTATACCGAAAATATGCCAATTACTGAAAATGGCAATGGGTTATATTTTGCCCAAACCCCCCCTGCAGTTTCCAAAATATCTGAAATGTCGGAAATTTGACTCCTGAGCATGATTTTCGAGCCGAATTTTGACTCTCTGCACCTATTTTCAGTTTCAAATTACGACGTTTCATACCGAAAATATGCCAATTACTGTAAACAGCGATGGGTCATATTTTGCCCAAACCCCCCTGCAGTTTTCAAAATGTCTGAAATGTCTTAAATTTGACTCCTGACGTGATTTTTTATCCGAATTCTGACTCTCTGCACCTATTTTCAGTTTCAAATTACGAATTTTTATACCCAAAATATGCCAATAACTGAAAACGGCAATGGGTCATATTTTGCCCAAGCCCCCCTGCAGTTTTCAAAATGTCTGAAATGTCGGAAATTTGACTCCTGAGCGTGATTTTTGAGCCGAATTTGACTCTCTGCACCTATTTTCAGTTTCAAATTACGAATTTTCATACCGAAAATATGCCAATTACTGAAAACGGCGACGGGTCATATTTTGCCCAAACCCCCCTGCAGTTTTTAAAATGTCCTAAATGTCGGAAATTTGACTCCTGAGCGTGATTTATGAGCCGAATGCTGACTCTCTGCATCTATTTTCAGTTTCAAATTACGACGTTTCATACCGAAAATATGCCAATTACTGTAAACAGCAATGGGTCATATTTTGCCCAAACCCCCTTGCCGTTTTCAAAATGTCTGAAATGTCGGAAATTTGACTCCTGAGCGTGATTTTTTATCCGAATTCTGACTCTCTGCACCTATTTTCAGTTTCATATTACGACTTTTTATACCGAAAATATGCCAATTACTGAAAACTACGATGGGTCATATTTTGCCCAAACCCCCCTGCAGTTTTTAAAATGTCTGAAATGTCGGAAATTTTACTCCTGAGCGTGATTTTTGAGCCAAATTCTGACTCTCTGCACCATTTTCCGTTTCAAATTACGATGTTTCATACCGAAAATATGCCAATTACTGTAAACGGCGATGGGTCATATTTTGCCCAAACCCCCTGCAGTTTTCGAAATGTCGGAAATTTGACTCCTGAGCGTGATTTTTTATCCGAATTCTGACTCTCTGCACCTATTTTCAGTTTCAAATTACGACTTTCTATACCGAAAATATGCCAATTACTGAAAACAGCGATGGGACATATTTTGACCAAACCCCCATGCAGTTTTCCAAATGTCTGAAATGTCGGAAATTTGACTCCTGAGCGTGATTTTCGAGCCGAATTCTGACTCTGCACCTATTTCAGTTTCAAATTATGACGCTTCATACCGAAAATATGCCAATTACTGTAAGCGGCGATGGGTCATATTTTGCCCAAACCCCCTGCAGTTTTCAAAATGTCTGAAATGTCAGAAATTTGACTCCTGAGCGTGATTTTTTTCCGAATTCTGACTGTCTGAACCTATTTTCAGTTTCAAATTACGACTTTTTTACAAAATATGCCAATTACTGAAAACGGCGATGGGTCATATTTTGCCCAAACCCCCTGCAGTTTTCAAAATGTCGGAAATTTGACTCCTGAGCGTGATTTTTGAGCCTAATTCTGACAAAATGCACCTATTTTCAGTTTCAAATTACGAATTTCATACCGAAAATATGCCAATTACTGAACACGGCGATGGGTCATATTTTTCCCAAACACCCCAGCAGTTTTCACAATGTCTGAAATGTCGGAAATTTGACTCCTGAGCGTGATTTTTTATCTGAATTCTGACTCTCTGCACCTATTTTCAGTCTCAAATACGACTTTTTATACCCAAAATATGCCAATTACTGAAAACAGCGATGGGTCATATTTTGCCCAAACCCCCCTGCAGTTTTCAAAATGTGTGAAATGTCGGAAATTTGACTCTTGAGCGTGATTTTTGAGCCGAATTCTGACTCTCTGCACCTATTTTCAGTTTCAAATTACGACTTTTTATACCGAAAATATGCCAATTACTGAAAATGGCAATGGGTTATATTTTGCCCAAACCCCCCTGCAGTTTCCAAAATATCTGAAATGTCGGAAATTTGACTCCTGAGCATGATTTTCGAGCCGAATTTGACTCTCTGCACCTATTTTCAGTTTCAAATTACGACGTTTCATACCGAAAATATGCCAATTACTGTAAACAGCGATGGGTCATATTTTGCCCAAACCCCCCTGCAGTTTTCAAAATGTCTGAAATGTCTTAAATTTGACTCCTGACCGTGATTTTTTATCCGAATTCTGACTCTCTGCACCTATTTTCAGTTTCAATTACGAATTTTTATACCCAAAATATGCCAATAACTGAAAACGGCAATGGGTCATATTTTGCCCAAGCCCCCTGCAGTTTTCAAAATGTCTGAAATGTCGGAAATTTGACTCCTGAGCGTGATTTTTGAGCCGAATACTGACTCTCTGCACCTATTTTCAGTTTCAAATTACGAATTTTCATACCGAAAATATGCCAATTACTGAAAACGGCGACGGGTCATATTTTGCCCAAACCCCCCTGCAGTTTTTAAAATGTCCTAAATGTCGGAAATTTGACTCCTGAGCGTGATTTATGAGCCGAATGCTGACTCTCTGCATCTATTTTCAGTTTCAAATTACGACGTTTCATACCGAAAATATGCCAATTACTGTAAACAGCAATGGGTCATATTTTGCCCAAACCCCCCTGCCGTTTTCAAAATGTCTGAAATGTCGGAAATTTGACTCCTGAGCGTGATTTTTTATCCGAATTCTGACTCTCTGCACCTATTTTCAGTTTCATATTACGACGTTTCATACCGAAAATATGCCAATTACTGAACACAGCGATGGGTCATATTTTGCCCAAACCCCCCTGCAGTTTTCAAAATGTCTGAAATGTCGGAAATTTTACTCCTGAGCATGATTTTTGTGCCGAATTCTGACTCTCTGCACCTATTTTCAGTCACAAATTACGACTTTTTATACCGAAAATATGCCAATTACTGAAAACAGCGATGGGTCATATTTTGCCCAAACCCCCTGCAGTTTTTAAAATGTCTGAAATGTCAGAAATTTGACTCCTGAGCGTGATTTTTTAGCCGAATTCTGACTCTCTGCATATATTTTCAGTTTCAAATTACGAAGTTTCATGCCGAAAATATGCCAATTACTGTAAACGCCGATGGGTCATATTTTGCCCAAACCCCCCTGCAATTTTCAAAATGTCTGAAATCTCGGAAATTTGACTCCTGAGCGTGATTTTTGAGCCGAATTCTGACTCTCTGCACCTATTTTCAGTTTCAAATTACGACGTTTCATACCGAAAATATGCCAATTACTGAAAACGCCGATGGGTCATATTTTGCCCAAACCCCCCTGCAGTTTTCAAAATTTCTGAAATGTCGGAAATTTGACTCCTGAGCATGATTTTTGAGCCGAATTTTGACTCTCTGCACCTATTTTCAGTTTCAAATAACGACTTTTTATACCGAAAATATGCCAATTACTGAAAACGGCGATAGGTCATATTCTGCCCAAACCCCCCTGCAGTTTTTAAAATGTCTCAAATGTCGGAAATTTGACTCCTGAGCGTGATTTTTGAGCCGAATTCTGACTCTCTGCACCTATTTTCAGTTTCAAATTACGAATTTTTATACCGAAAATATGCCAATTACTGAAAACAGCGATGGGGTCATATTTTGCCCAAACCCCCCTGCAGTTTTCAAAATGTGTGAAATGTCGGAAATTTGACTCTTGAGCGTGATTTTTGAGCCGAATTCTGACTCTCTGCACCTATTTTCAGTTTCAAATTACGACTTTTTATACCGAAAATATGCCAATTACTGAAAATGGCAATGGGTTATATTTTGCCCAAACCCCCCTGCAGTTTCCAAAATATCTGAAATGTCGGAAATTTGACTCCTGAGCATGATTTTCGAGCCGAATTTTGACTCTCTGCACCTATTTTCAGTTTCAAATTACGACGTTTCATACCGAAAATATGCCAATTACTGTAAACAGCGATGGGTCATATTTTGCCCAAACCCCCCTGCAGTTTTCAAAATGTCTGAAATGTCTTAAATTTGACTCCTGACCGTGATTTTTTATCCGAATTCTGACTCTCTGCACCTATTTTCAGTTTCAAATTACGAATTTTTATACCCAAAATATGCCAATAACTGAAAACGGCAATGGGTCATATTTTGCCCAAGCCCCCCTGCAGTTTTCAAAATGTCTGAAATGTCGGAAATTTGACTCCTGAGCGTGATTTTTGAGCCGAATTCTGACTCTCTGCACCTATTTTCAGTTTCAAATTACGAATTTTCATACCGAAAATATGCCAATTACTGAAAACGGCGACGGGTCATATTTTGCCCAAACCCCCCTGCAGTTTTTAAAATGTCCTAAATGTCGGAAATTTGACTCCTGAGCGTGATTTATGAGCCGAATGCTGACTCTCTGCATCTATTTTCAGTTTCAAATTACGACGTTTCATACCGAAAATATGCCAATTACTGTAAACAGCAATGGGTCATATTTTGCCCAAACCCCCTGCCGTTTTCAAAATGTCTGAAATGTCGGAAATTTTACTCCTGAGCGTGATTTTTTATCCGAATTCTGACTCTCTGCACCTATTTTCAGTTTCATATTACGACTTTTTATACCGAAAATATGCCAATTACTGAAAACTACGATGGGTCATATTTTGCCCAAACCCCCCTGCAGTTTTTAAAATGTCTGAAATGTCGGAAATTTTACTCCTGAGCGTGATTTTTGAGCCAAATTCTGACTCTCTGCACCAATTTTCCGTTTCAAATTACGATGTTTCATACCGAAAATATGCCAATTACTGTAAACGGCGATGGGTCATATTTTGCCCAAACCCCCTGCAGTTTTCGAAATGTCGGAAATTTGACTCCTGAGCGTGATTTTTTATCCGAATTCTGACTCTCTGCACCTATTTTCAGTTTCAAATTACGAATTTTTATACCCAAAATATGCCAATAACTGAAAACGGCAATGGGTCATATTTTGCCCAAGCCCCCCTGCAGTTTTCAAAATGTCTGAAATGTCGGAAATTTGACTCCTGAGCGTGATTTTTGAGCCGAATTCTGACTCTCTGCACCTATTTTCAGTTTCAAATTACGAATTTTCATACCGAAAATATGCCAATTACTGAAAACGGCGACGGGTCATATTTTGCCCAAACCCCCCTGCAGTTTTTAAAATGTCCTAAATGTCGGAAATTTGACTCCTGAGCGTGATTTATGAGCCGAATGCTGACTCTCTGCATCTATTTTCAGTTTCAAATTACGACGTTTCATACCGAAAATATGCCAATTACTGTAAACAGCAATGGGTCATATTTTGCCCAAACCCCCCTGCCGTTTTCAAAATGTCTGAAATGTCGGAAATTTGACTCCTGAGCGTGATTTTTTATCCGAATTCTGACTCTCTGCACCTATTTTCAGTTTCATATTACGACGTTTCATACCGAAAATATGCCAATTACTGAACACAGCGATGGGTCATATTTTGCCCAAACCCCCCTGCAGTTTTCAAAATGTCTGAAATGTCGGAAATTTTACTCCTGAGCATGATTTTTGTGCCGAATTCTGACTCTCTGCACCTATTTTCAGTCACAAATTACGACTTTTTATACCGAAAATATGCCAATTACTGAAAACAGCGATGGGTCATATTTTGCCCAAACCCCCCTGCAGTTTTTAAAATGTCTGAAATGTCAGAAATTTGACTCCTGAGCGTGATTTTTTAGCCGAATTCTGACTCTCTGCATATATTTTCAGTTTCAAATTACGAAGTTTCATGCCGAAAATATGCCAATTACTGTAAACGCCGATGGGTCATATTTTGCCCAAACCCCCCTGCAATTTTCAAAATGTCTGAAATCTCGGAAATTTGACTCCTGAGCGTGATTTTTGAGCCGAATTCTGACTCTCTGCACCTATTTTCAGTTTCAAATTACGACGTTTCATACCGAAAATATGCCAATTACTGAAAACGCCGATGGGTCATATTTTGCCCAAACCCCCCTGCAGTTTTCAAAATTTCTGAAATGTCGGAAATTTGACTCCTGAGCATGATTTTTGAGCCGAATTTTGACTCTCTGCACCTATTTTCAGTTTCAAATAACGACTTTTTATACCGAAAATATGCCAATTACTGAAAACGGCGATAGGTCATATTCTGCCCAAACCCCCCTGCAGTTTTTAAAATGTCTCAAATGTCGGAAATTTGACTCCTGAGCGTGATTTTTGAGCCGAATTCTGACTCTCTGCACCTATTTTCAGTTTCAAATTACGAATTTTTATACCGAAAATATGCCAATTACTGAAAAGCGATGGGGTCATATTTTGCCCAAACCCCCCTGCAGTTTTCAAAATGTGTGAAATGTCGGAAATTTGACTCTTGAGCGTGATTTTTGAGCCGAATTCTGACTCTCTGCACCTATTTTCAGTTTCAAATTACGACTTTTTATACCGAAAATATGCCAATTACTGAAAATGGCAATGGGTTATATTTTGCCCAAACCCCCCTGCAGTTTCCAAAATATCTGAAATGTCGGAAATTTGACTCCTGAGCATGATTTTCGAGCCGAATTTTGACTCTCTGCACCTATTTTCAGTTTCAAATTACGACGTTTCATACCGAAAATATGCCAATTACTGTAAACAGCGATGGGTCATATTTTGCCCAAACCCCCCTGCAGTTTTCAAAATGTCTGAAATGTCTTAAATTTGACTCCTGACCGTGATTTTTTATCCGAATTCTGACTCTCTGCACCTATTTTCAGTTTCAAATTACGAATTTTTATACCCAAAATATGCCAATAACTGAAAACGGCAATGGGTCATATTTTGCCCAAGCCCCCCTGCAGTTTTCAAAATGTCTGAAATGTCGGAAATTTGACTCCTGAGCGTGATTTTTGAGCCGAATTCTGACTCTCTGCACCTATTTTCAGTTTCAAATTACGAATTTTCATACCGAAAATATGCCAATTACTGAAAACGGCGACGGGTCATATTTTGCCCAAACCCCCCTGCAGTTTTTAAAATGTCCTAAATGTCGGAAATTTGACTCCTGAGCGTGATTTATGAGCCGAATGCTGACTCTCTGCATCTATTTTCAGTTTCAAATTACGACGTTTCATACCGAAAATATGCCAATTACTGTAAACAGCAATGGGTCATATTTTGCCCAAACCCCCCTGCCGTTTTCAAAATGTCTGAAATGTCGGAAATTTGACTCCTGAGCGTGATTTTTTATCCGAATTCTGACTCTCTGCACCTATTTTCAGTTTCATATTACGACGTTTCATACCGAAAATATGCCAATTACTGAACACAGCGATGGGTCATATTTTGCCCAAACCCCCCTGCAGTTTTCAAAATGTCTGAAATGTCGGAAATTTTACTCCTGAGCATGATTTTTGTGCCGAATTCTGACTCTCTGCACCTATTTTCAGTCACAAATTACGACTTTTTATACCGAAAATATGCCAATTACTGAAAACAGCGATGGGTCATATTTTGCCCAAACCCCCCTGCAGTTTTTAAAATGTCTGAAATGTCAGAAATTTGACTCCTGAGCGTGATTTTTTAGCCGAATTCTGACTCTCTGCATATATTTTCAGTTTCAAATTACGAAGTTTCATGCCGAAAATATGCCAATTACTGTAAACGCCGATGGGTCATATTTTGCCCAAACCCCCCTGCAATTTTCAAAATGTCTGAAATCTCGGAAATTTGACTCCTGAGCGTGATTTTTGAGCCGAATTCTGACTCTCTGCACCTATTTTCAGTTTCAAATTACGACGTTTCATACCGAAAATATGCCAATTACTGAAAACGCCGATGGGTCATATTTTGCCCAAACCCCCCTGCAGTTTTCAAAATTTCTGAAATGTCGGAAATTTGACTCCTGAGCATGATTTTTGAGCCGAATTTTGACTCTCTGCACCTATTTTCAGTTTCAAATAACGACTTTTTATACCGAAAATATGCCAATTACTGAAAACGGCGATAGGTCATATTCTGCCCAAACCCCCCTGCAGTTTTTAAAATGTCTCAAATGTCGGAAATTTGACTCCTGAGCGTGATTTTTGAGCCGAATTCTGACTCTCTGCACCTATTTTCAGTTTCAAATTACGAATTTTTATACCGAAAATATGCCAATTACTGAAAACAGCGATAGGGTCATATTTTGCCCAAACCCCCCTGCAGTTTTCAAAATGTGTGAAATGTCGGAAATTTGACTCTTGAGCGTGATTTTTGAGCCGAATTCTGACTCTCTGCACCTATTTTCAGTTTCAAATTACGACTTTTTATACCGAAAATATGCCAATTACTGAAAATGGCAATGGGTTATATTTTGCCCAAACCCCCCTGCAGTTTCCAAAATATCTGAAATGTCGGAAATTTGACTCCTGAGCATGATTTTCGAGCCGAATTTTGACTCTCTGCACCTATTTTCAGTTTCAAATTACGACGTTTCATACCGAAAATATGCCAATTACTGTAAACAGCGATGGGTCATATTTTGCCCAAACCCCCCTGCAGTTTTCAAAATGTCTGAAATGTCTTAAATTTGACTCCTGACCGTGATTTTTTATCCGAATTCTGACTCTCTGCACCTATTTTCAGTTTCAAATTACGAATTTTTATACCCAAAATATGCCAATAACTGAAAACGGCAATGGGTCATATTTTGCCCAAGCCCCCCTGCAGTTTTCAAAATGTCTGAAATGTCGGAAATTTGACTCCTGAGCGTGATTTTTGAGCCGAATTCTGACTCTCTGCACCTATTTTCAGTTTCAAATTACGAATTTTCATACCGAAAATATGCCAATTACTGAAAACGGCGACGGGTCATATTTTGCCCAAACCCCCCTGCAGTTTTTAAAATGTCCTAAATGTCGGAAATTTGACTCCTGAGCGTGATTTATGAGCCGAATGCTGACTCTCTGCATCTATTTTCAGTTTCAAATTACGACGTTTCATACCGAAAATATGCCAATTACTGTAAACAGCAATGGGTCATATTTTGCCCAAACCCCCCTGCCGTTTTCAAAATGTCTGAAATGTCGGAAATTTTACTCCTGAGCGTGATTTTTTATCCGAATTCTGACTCTCTGCACCTATTTTCAGTTTCATATTACGACTTTTTATACCGAAAATATGCCAATTACTGAAAACTACGATGGGTCATATTTTGCCCAAACCCCCCTGCAGTTTTTAAAATGTCTGAAATGTCGGAAATTTTACTCCTGAGCGTGATTTTTGAGCCAAATTCTGACTCTCTGCACCAATTTTCCGTTTCAAATTACGATGTTTCATACCGAAAATATGCCAATTACTGTAAACGGCGATGGGTCATATTTTGCCCAAACCCCCTGCAGTTTTCGAAATGTCGGAAATTTGACTCCTGAGCGTGATTTTTTATCCGAATTCTGACTCTCTGCACCTATTTTCAGTTTCAAATTACGACTTTCTATACCGAAAATATGCCAATTACTGAAAACAGCGATGGGACATATTTTGACCAAACCCCCATGCAGTTTTCCAAATGTCTGAAATGTCGGAAATTTGACTCCTGAGCGTGATTTTCGAGCCGAATTCTGACTCTGCACCTATTTCAGTTTCAAATTATGACGCTTCATACCGAAAATATGCCAATTACTGTAAGCGGCGATGGGTCATATTTTGCCCAAACCCCCCTGCAGTTTTCAAAATGTCTGAAATGTCAGAAATTTGACTCCTGAGCGTGATTTTTTTTCCGAATTCTGACTGTCTGAACCTATTTTCAGTTTCAAATTACGACTTTTTTTACAAAATATGCCAATTACTGAAAACGGCGATGGGTCATATTTTGCCCAAACCCCCCTGCAGTTTTCAAAATGTCGGAAATTTGACTCCTGAGCGTGATTTTTGAGCCTAATTCTGACAAAATGCACCTATTTTCAGTTTCAAATTACGAATTTTCATACCGAAAATATGCCAATTACTGAACACGGCGATGGGTCATATTTTTCCCAAACACCCCAGCAGTTTTCACAATGTCTGAAATGTCGGAAATTTGACTCCTGAGCGTGATTTTTTATCTGAATTCTGACTCTCTGCACCTATTTTCAGTCTCAAATTACGACTTTTTATACCCAAAATATGCCAATTACTGAAAACAGCGATGGGTCATATTTTGCCCAAACCCCCCTGCAGTTTTCAAAATGTGTGAAATGTCGCAAATTTGACTCTTGAGCGTGATTTTTGAGCCGAATTCTGACTCTCTGCACCTATTTTCAGTTTCAAATTACGACTTTTTATACCGAAAATATGCCAATTACTGAAAATGGCAATGGGTTATATTTTGCCCAAACCCCCCCTGCAGTTTCCAAAATATCTGAAATGTCGGAAATTTGACTCCTGAGCATGATTTTCGAGCCGAATTTGACTCTCTGCACCTATTTTCAGTTTCAAATTACGACGTTTCATACCGAAAATATGCCAATTACTGTAAACAGCGATGGGTCATATTTTGCCCAAACCCCCCTGCAGTTTTCAAAATGTCTGAAATGTCTTAAATTTGACTCCTGACCGTGATTTTTTATCCGAATTCTGACTCTGACTCTCTGCACCTATTTTCAGTTTCAAATTACGAATTTTTATACCCAAAATATGCCAATAACTGAAAACGGCAATGGGTCATATTTTGCCCAAGCCCCCCTGCAGTTTTCAAAATGTCTGAAATGTCGGAAATTTGACTCCTGAGCGTGATTTTTGAGCCGAATTCTGACTCTCTGCACCTATTTTCAGTTTCAAATTACGAATTTTCATACCGAAAATATGCCAATTACTGAAAACGGCGACGGGTCATATTTTGCCCAAACCCCCCTGCAGTTTTTAAAATGTCCTAAATGTCGGAAATTTGACTCCTGAGCGTGATTTATGAGCCGAATGCTGACTCTCTGCATCTATTTTCAGTTTCAAATTACGACGTTTCATACCGAAAATATGCCAATTACTGTAAACAGCAATGGGTCATATTTTGCCCAAACCCCCCTGCCGATTTCAAAATGTCTGAAATGTCGGAAATTTGACTCCTGAGCGTGATTTTTTATCCGAATTCTGACTCTCTGCACCTATTTTCAGTTTCATATTACGACTTTTTATACCGAAAATATGCCAATTACTGAAAACTACGATGGGTCATATTTTGCCCAAACCCCCTGCAGTTTTTAAAATGTCTGAAATGTCGGAAATTTTACTCCTGAGCGTGATTTTTGAGCCAAATTCTGACTCTCTGCACCAATTTTCCGTTTCAAATTACGATGTTTCATACCGAAAATATGCCAATTACTGTAAACGGCGATGGGTCATATTTTGCCCAAACCCCCTGCAGTTTTCGAAATGTCGGAAATTTGACTCCTGAGCGTGATTTTTTCCGAATTCTGACTCTCTGCACCTATTTTCAGTTTCAAATTACGACTTTCTATACCGAAAATATGCCAATTACTGAAAACAGCGATGGGACATATTTTGACCAAACCCCCATGCAGTTTTCCAAATGTCTGAAATGTCGGAAATTTGACTCCTGAGCGTGATTTTCGAGCCGAATTCTGACTCTGCACCTATTTTCAGTTTCAAATTATGACGCTTCATACCGAAAATATGCCAATTACTGTAAGCGGCGATGGGTCATATTTTGCCCAAACCCCCCTGCAGTTTTCAAAATGTCTGAAATGTCAGAAATTTGACTCCTGAGCGTGATTTTTTTTCCGAATTCTGACTGTCTGAACCTATTTTCAGTTTCAAATTACGACTTTTTTTACAAAATATGCCAATTACTGAAAACGGCGATGGGTCATATTTTGCCCAACCCCCCTGCAGTTTTCAAAATGTCGGAAATTGACTCCTGAGCCATATTTTGGTCCCATATACTGCTCTCTGCACCTATTCGCAGTTTGAAATTCCGACTTTTTATACAAAAATCTGCCAATTACTGAAGCGACGGTGGGTCACATTTTGCCCAAACCCCCCTGCAGTTTTCAAAATATCCCAAACATCCTAAATTCGATACTGAGCCATATTTTCGACCCAAATTCTGGCTCTCTGCACCTATTCGCCGTTGAAATTCCGACTTTTTATACCAAAAATCTGCCAATTACTGAAAGCGGCGTGGGTCACATTTTGCCCAAACCCCCCTGCAGTTTTCAAAATCTAAACATCCTAAATTCGATACCTGAGCAATATTTTCGACCCAAATTCTGACTCTCTGCACCTATTCACAGTTTGAATTCCGACTTTTTACCAAAAATGCCAATTACTGAAAGCGGCGGTGGGTCACATTTTGCCCAAACCCCACTGCAGTTTTCAAAATATCCCAAATATCCCAAATTCGATACCTGAGCCATATTTTGGACCCAAATTCTGGCTCTCTGCACCTATTCGCGTTTGAAATTCCGACTTTTTATACCAAAAATCTGCCAATTATGAAAACGGCGCTGGGTCACATTTTGCCCAAACCCCCTGCAGTTTTCAAAATATCCAAAACATCCTAAATTCGATACCTGAGCCATATTTTCGACCCAAATTCTGGCTCTCTGCACCTATTCGCAGTTTGAAATTCCACTTTTTATACAAAAATCTGCCAATTACTGAAAGCGGCGGTGGGTCACATTTTGCCCAAACCCCCTGCTGTTTCAAATATCCCAAACATCCCAAATTCGATACCTGAGCCATATTTTGGACCCAAATTCTGGCTCTCTGCACCTATTCGCAATTTGAAATTCCGATTTTTATACCAAAAATCTGCCAATTACTGAAAACGGCGGGGTCACATTTTGCCCAAACCCCCTGCAGTTTTCAAAATATCCAAACATCCAAAATTCGATACCTGAGCCATATTTTGACCCAAATTCAGGCTCTCTGCACCTATTCCCCGTTTGAAATTCCGACTTTTTATACCAAAAATCTGCCAATTACTGAAAGCGGTAGGTGGGTCCATTTTGCCAAACCCCCCTGCAGTTTTCAAAATATCCCAAACATCCCAAATTCGATACCTGAGCCATATTTTCGACCCAAATTCTGGCTCTGCACCTATTCACAGTTTGAAATTCCAATTTTTATACAAAAAATCTGCCAATTACTGAAAGAGGCGGTGGGTCACATTTTGCCCAAACCCCCCTGCAGTTTTCAAAATATCCCAAACATCCCAAATTCGATACCTGAGCCATATTTTCGACCCATATTCTCGCTCTCTGCACCTATTCACAGTTTGAAATTCCTTCTATTTATAAAAAAATCTGCCAATTACTGAAAGCAGCGGAGGGTCACATTTCGCCCAAACCCCATTTCAGTTTTCAAAATATCCCAAACATCCCAAATTCGATTCCTGGGCCATATTTTGGACCCAAATTCTGGCTCTCTGCACCTATTCGCCGTTTGAAATTCCAACTTTTTATACCAAAAATCTGCCAATTACTGAGAGCGGTGGTGGGTCACATTTTGCCCAAACCCGCGTGCTGTTTTCAAATATCCCAAACATCCAAAATTCGATACCTGAGCCATATTTTCGACCCAAATTCTGGCTCTCTGCACCTATTCGCAGTTTGAAATTCCGACTTTTTATACCAAAAATATGCCAATTACTGAAAGCGGCGGTGGGTCACATTTTGCCCAAACCACCCTGCTGTTTTCAAAATATCCCAAACATCCCAAATTCGATACCTGAACAATATTTTGGACCCAAATTCTGGCTCTCTGCACCTATTTGCCGTTTGAAATTCCGAATTTTTATACCAAAAATATGCCAATTACTGAAAGCGGCGGTGGGTCACATTTTGCCCAAACCCCCCTGCAGTTTTCAAAATATCCCAAACATCCTAAATTCGATACCTGAGCCATATTTTCGACCCAAATTCTGGCTCTCTGCACCTATTCGCCGTTTGAAATTCCGAATTTTTATACCAAAAATCTGCCAATTACTGAAAGCGGCAGTTGGTCAGATTTTGCCCAAACCCCCTGCAGTGTTCACATATCTTACACATCCTAAATTCGATACCTGAGCAATATTTTCGACCCAAATTCTGACTCTCTGCTCCTGTTCACAGTTTGAAATTCCGACTTTTTATACCAAAAATATGCCAATTACTGAAAGCGGCGGTGGGTCACATTTTGCCCAAACCCCACTGCATTTTTTAAAATACCCCAAACATCCCAAATTCGATACCTGAGCAATATTTTCGACCCAAATTCTGGCTCTCTGCACCTATTCGCAGTTTAAAATTCCGACTTTTTATACCAAAAATATGCCAATTACTGAAAGCGGCGGTGGGTCACATTTTGCCCAAACCCCCCTGCAGTTTTCAAAATATCCCAAACATCCCAAAATCGATACCTGAGCCATATTTTGGGCCCAAATTCTAGCTCTCTGCACCTATTCGCAGTTTAAAATTCCGACTTTTTATACAAAAAATCTGCCAATTACTGAAAGCGACGGTGTGTCACATTTTGCCCAAACCCCCTGCAGTTTTCAAAATATCCCAAACATCCCAATTTCGATACCTGAGCCATATTTTGGACCCAAATTCTGGCTCTCTGCACCTATTCGCAGTTTGAAATTCCGACTTTTTATACCAAAATCTGTCAATTACGGAAAGCGGCTGTGGGTCACATTTTGCCCAAACCCCCCTGCAGTTTTCATAATATTCCAAACATCCCAAATTCGATACCTGAGCCATATTTTGGACCCAAATTCTGGCTCTCTGCACCTATTCGCCGTTTGAAATTCCGAATTTTTTTACCAAAAATATGCCAATTACTGAAAGCGGCGGTGGGTCACATTTTGCCCAAACCCCCTGCAGTTTTCAAAATATCCCAAATCCTAAATTCGATACCTGAGCCATATTTTCGACCCAAATTCTGGCTCTCTGCACCTATTCGCCGTTTGAAATTCCGAATTTTTATACCAAAAATATGCCAATTACTGAAAGCGGCGGTGGGTCACATTTTGCTCAAACCCCCCTGCAGTTTTCAAAATATCCCAAACATCCCAAATTCGATACCTGAGCCATATTTTGGACCCAAATTCTGGCTCTCTGCACCTATTCGCAGTTTGAAATTCCGACTTTTTTTACCAAAAACTGCCAATTACTGAAAGCGGTGGTGGGTCACATTTTGCCTAAACCCCCCTGCAGTTTTCAAAATATCCCAAACATCCCAAATTCGATACCTGAGCCATATTTTGGACCCAAATTCTGGCTCTCTGCACCTATTCGCAGTTTGAAATTCCAAGTTTTTATACCAAAAATATGCCAATTACTAAAAGCGGCGGTGGGTCACATTTTACCCAAACCCACCTGCATTTTTTAAAATATCCCAAACATCCCAAATTCGATACCTGAGCCATATTTTCGACCCAAATTCTGGCTCTCTGCACCTATTCGCAGTTTGAAATTCCGACTTTTTATACAAAAAATCTGCCAATTACTGAAAGCGACGGTGGGTCACATTTTGCCCAAACCCCCTGCAGTTTTCAAATATCCCAAACATCCTAAATTCGATACCTGAGCCATATTTTGGACCCAAATTCTGGCTCTCTGCACCTATTCGCAATTTGAAATTCCGACTTTTTATACAAAAAATCTGCCAATTACTGAAAGCGACGGTGGGTCACATTTTGCCCAAACCCCCCTGCAGTTTTCAAAATATCCCAAACATCCTAAATTCGATACCTGAGCCATATTTTCGACCCAAATTCTGACTCTCTGCACCTATTCACAGTTTGTAATTCCGACTTTTTATACCAAAAATATGCCAATTACTGAAAGCGGCGGTGGGTCACATTTTGCCCAAACCCCCCTGCAGTTTTCAAAATATCCCAAACATCCCAAAATCGATACCTGAGCCATATTTTGGTCCCATATACTTGCTCTCTGCACCTATTCGCAGTTTGAAATTCCGACTTTTTATACAAAAAATCTGCCAATTACTGAAAGCGACGGTGGGTCACATTTTGCCCAAACCCCCCTGCAGTTTTCAAAATATCCCAAACATCCTAAATTCGATACCTGAGCCATATTTTGACCCAAATTCTGGCTCTCTGCACCTATTCGCCGTTGGAAATTCCGATATTTTATACCAAAAATCTGCCAATTACTGAAAGCGGCAGTGGTCAGATTTTGCCCAAACCCCCCTGCAGTGTTCAAAATATCTTACACATCCTAAATTCGATACCTGAGCATATTTTCGACCCAAATTCTGACTCTCTGCACCTATTCACAGTTTGATATTCCGACTTTTTATACCAAAAATATGCCAATTACTGAAAGCGGCGGTGGGTCACATTTTGCCCAAACCCCACTGCAGTTTTCAAAATATCCCAAATATCCCAAATTCGATACCTGAACCATATTTTGTACCCAAATTCTGGCTCTCTGCACCTATTCGCCGTTTGAAATTCCGACTTTTTATACCAAAAATCTGCCAATTATTGAAAACGGCGCTGGGTCACATTTTGCCCAAACCCCCCTGCAGTTTTCAAAATATCCAAAACATCCTAAATTCGATACCTGAGCCATATTTTCGACCCAAATTCTGGCTCTCTGCACGTATTCGCAGTTTGAAATTCCAACTTTTTTACCAAAAATCTGCCAATTACTGAAAGCGGCGGTGGGTCACATTTTGCCCAAACCCCCATGCTGTTTCACAATATCCCAAACATCCCAAATTCGATACCTGAGCCATATTTTGGACCCAAATTCTGGCTCTCTGCACCTATTCGCAATTTGAAATTCCGACTTTTTATACCAAAAATCTGCCAATTACTGAAAACGGCGGGGGTCACATTTTGCCCAAACCCCCCTGCAGTTTTCAAAATATCCCAAACATCCAAAATTCGATACCTGAGCCATATTTTGGACCCAAATTCAGGCTCTCTGCACCTATTCCCCGTTTGAAATTCCGACTTTTTATACCAAAAATCTGCCAATTACTGAAAGCGGTAGTGGGTCCCATTTTGACCAAACCCCCCTGCAGTTTTCAAAATATCCCAAACATCCCAAATTTGATACCTGAGCCATATTTTCGACCCAAATTCTGGCTCTGCACCTATTCACAGTTTGAAATTCCACTTTTTATACAAAAAATCTGCCAATTACTGAAAGCGGCGGTGGGTCACATTTTGCCCAAACCCCCCTGCAGTTTTCAAAATATCCCAAACATCCCAAATTCGATACCTGAGCCATATTTTCGACCCATTCTGCTCTCTGCACCTATTCACAGTTTGAAATTCCTTTTTATAAAAAAATCTGCCAATTACTGAAAGCAGCGGAGGGTCACATTTCGCCCAAACCCCATTTCAGTTTTCAAAATATCCCAAACATCCCAAATTCGATTCCTGGCCATATTTTGGACCCAAATTCTGGCTCTCTGCACCTATTCGCCGTTTGAAATTCCAACTTTTTATACCAAAAATCTGCCAATTACTGAGAGCGGTGGTGGGTCACATTTTGCCCAAACCCCGTGCTGTTTTCAAAATATCCCAAACATCCAAATTCGATACCTGAGCCATATTTTCGACCCAAATTCTGGCTCTCTGCACCTATTCGCAGTTTGAAATTCCGACTTTTTATACCAAAAATGCCAATTACTGAAAGCGGCGGTGGGTCACATTTTGCCCAAACCACCCTGCTGTTTTCAAAATATCCCAAACATCCCAAATTCGATACCTGAACATATTTTGGACCCAAATTCTGGCTCTCTGCACCTATTTGCCGTTTGAAATTCCGAATTTTTATACCAAAAATATGCCAATTACTGAAAGCGGCGGTGGGTCACATTTTGCCCAAACCCCCCTGCAGTTTTCAAAATATCCCAAACATCCTAAATTCGATACCTGAGCCATATTTTCGACCCAAATTCTGGCTCTCTGCACCTATTCGCCGTTTGAAATTCCGAATTTTTATACCAAAAATCTGCCAATTACTGAAAGCGGCAGTTGGTCAGATTTTGCCCAAATCCCCCTGCAGTGTTCAATATCTTACATCCTAAATTCGATACCTGAGCATATTTTCGACCCAAATTCTGACTCTCTGCTCCTGTTCACAGTTTGAAATTCCGACTTTTTATACCAAAAATATGCCAATTACTGAAAGCGGCGGTGGGTCACATTTTGCCCAAACCCACTGCATTTTTTAAAATACCCCAAACATCCCAAATTCGATACCTGAGCAATATTTTCGACCCAAATTCTGGCTCTCTGCACCTATTCGCAGTTTAAAATTCCGACTTTTTATACCAAAAATATGCCAATTACTGAAAGCGGCGGTGGGTCACATTTTGCCCAAACCCCCCTGCAGTTTTCAAAATATCCCAAACATCCCAAAATCGATACCTGAGCCATATTTTGGGCCCAAATTCTAGCTCTCTGCACCTATTCGCAGTTTAAATTCCGACTTTTTATACAAAAAATCTGCCAATTACTGAAAGCGACGGTGTGTCACATTTTGCCCAAACCCCCCTGCAGTTTTCAAAATATCCCAAACATCCCAATTTCGATACCTGAGCCATATTTTGGACCCAAATTCTGGCTCTCTGCACCTATTCGCAGTTTGAAATTCCGACTTTTTATACCAAAATCTGTCAATTACGGAAAGCGGCTGGGTCACATTTTGCCCAAACCCCCCTGCAGTTTTCATAATATTCCAAACATCCCAAATTCGATACCTGAGCCATATTTTGGACCCAAATTCTGGCTCTCTGCACCTATTCGCCGTTTGAAATTCCGAATTTTTTACCAAAATATGCCAATTACTGAAAGCGGCGGTGGGTCACATTTTGCCCAAACCCCCCTGCAGTTTTCAAAATATCCCAAACATCCTAAATTCGATACCTGAGCCATATTTTCGACCCAAATTCTGGCTCTCTGCACCTATTCGCCGTTTGAAATTCCGAATTTTTATACCAAAAATATGCCAATTACTGAAAGCGGCGGTGGGTCACATTTTGCTCCAAACCCCCCTGCAGTTTTCAAAATATCCCAAACATCCCAAATTCGATACCTGAGCCATATTTTGGACCCAAATTCTGGCTCTCTGCACCTATTCGCAGTTTGAAATTCCGACTTTTTTACCAAAAACCTGCCAATTACTGAAAGCGGTGGTGGGTCACATTTTGCCTAAACCCCCTGCAGTTTTCAAAATATCCCAAACATCCCAAATTCGATACCTGAGCCATATTTTGGACCCAAATTCTGGCTCTCTGCACCTACTCGCAGTTTGAAATTCCAATTTTTATACCAAAAATATGCCAATTACTAAAGCGGCGGTGGGTCACATTTTACCCAAACCCCTGCATTTTTTAAAATATCCCAAACATCCCAAATTCGATACCTGAGCCATATTTTCGACCCAAATTCTGGCTCTCTGCACCTATTCGCAGTTTGAAATTCCGACTTTTTATACAAAAAATCTGCCAATTACTGAAAGCGACGGTGGGTCACATTTTGCCCAAACCCCCCTGCAGTTTTCAAAATATCCCAAACATCCTAAATTCGATACCTGAGCCATATTTTGGACCCAAATTCTGGCTCTCTGCACCTATTCGCAATTTGAAATTCCGACTTTTTATACAAAAAATCTGCCAATTACTGAAAGCGACGGTGGGTCACATTTTGCCCAAACCCCCCTGCAGTTTTCAAAATATCCCAAACATCCTAAATTCGATACCTGAGCCATATTTTCGACCCAAATTCTGACTCTCTGCACCTATTCAGTTTGTATTCCGACTTTTTATACCAAAAATATGCCAATTACTGAAAGCGGCGGTGGGTCACATTTTGCCCAAACCCCCTGCAGTTTTCAAAATATCCCAAACATCCCAAATCGATACCTGAGCCATATTTTGGTCCCATATACTTGCTCTCTGCACCTATTCGCAGTTTGAAATTCCGACTTTTTATACAAAAAATCTGCCAATTACTGAAAGCGACGGTGGGTCACATTTTGCCCAAACCCCCCTGCAGTTTTCAAAATATCCCAAACATCCTAAATTCGATACCTGAGCCATATTTTAGACCCAAATTCTGGCTCTCTGCACCTATTCGCCGTTGGAAATTCCGATATTTTATACCAAAAATCTGCCAATTACTGAAAGCGGCAGTTGGTCAGATTTTGCCCAAACCCCCCTGCAGTGTTCAAAATATCTTACACATCCTAAATTCGATACCTGAGCAATATTTTCGACCCAAATTCTGACTCTCTGCACCTATTCACAGTTTGATATTCCGACTTTTTATACCAAAAATATGCCAATTACTGAAAGCGGCGGTGGGTCACATTTTGCCCAAACCCCTGCAGTTTTCAAAATATCCCAAATCCCAAATTCGATACCTGAACCATATTTTGTACCCAAATTCTGGCTCTCTGCACCTATTCGCCGTTTGAAATTCCGACTTTTTATACCAAAAATCTGCCAATTATTGAAAACGGCGCTGGGTCACATTTTGCCCAAACCCCCCTGCAGTTTTCAAAATATCCAAAACATCCTAAATTCGATACCTGAGCCATATTTTCGACCCAAATTCTGGCTCTCTGCACGTATTCGCAGTTTGAAATTCCAACTTTTTATACCAAAAATCTGCCAATTACTAAAAGCGGCGGTGGGTCACATTTTGCCCAAACCCCCATGCTGTTTCACAATATCCCAAACATCCCAAATTCGATACCTGAGCCATATTTTGGACCCAAATTCTGGCTCTCTGCACCTATTCGCAATTTGAAATTCCGACTTTTTATACCAAAAATCTGCCAATTACTGAAAACGGCGGGGGGTCACATTTTGCCCAAACCCCCTGCAGTTTTCAAAATATCCCAAACATCCAAAATTCGATACCTGAGCCATATTTTGGACCCAAATTCAGGCTCTCTGCACCTATTCCCCGTTTGAAATTCCGACTTTTTATACAAAAATCTGCCAATTACTGAAAGCGGTAGTGGGTCCCATTTTGACCAAACCCCCCTGCAGTTTTCAAAATATCCCAAACATCCCAAATTCGATACCTGAGCCATATTTTCGACCCAAATTCTGGCTCTCTGACCTATTCGCAGTTTGAAATTCCGACTTTTTATACCAAAAATATGCCAATTACTGAAAGCGGCGGTGGGTCACATTTTGCCCAAACCCCCCTGCAGTTTTAAAATATCCCAAACATCCCAAATTCGATACCTGAGCCATATTTTGGACCCAAATTCTGGCTCTCTGCACCTTTCGCAGTTTGAAATTCCGACTTTTTTTACCAAAAATCTGCCAATTACTGAAGCGGTGGGGTCACATTTTGCCTAAACCCCCGTGCTGTTTTCAAAATATCCCAAACATCCCAAATTCGATACCTGAGCCATATTTTGGACCCAAATTCTGCTCTCTGCACCTATTCGCAGTTTGAAATTCCGACTTTTTATACAAAAATCTGCCAATTACTGAAAGCGACGGTGGTGTCACATTTTGCCCAAACCCCCCTGCAGTTTTCAAAATATCCCAAACATCCCAAATTCGATACCTGAGCCATATTTTGGACCCAAATTCTGGCTCTCTGCACCTATTCGTAGTTTGAAATTCCGACTTTTTATACCAAAATCTGCAATTACTGAAAGCGGCGGTGGGTCACATTTTGCCCAAACCCCCTGCAGTTTTCAAATATCCAAACATCCCAAATTCGATACCTGAGCCATATTTTGGACCCAAATTCTGGCTCTCTGCACTATTCGCCGTTTGAAATTCCGATTTTTTATACCAAAAATATGCCAATTACTGAAAGCGGCGGTGGGTCACATTTTGCCCAAACCCCCGTGCAGTTTTCAAAATATCCCAAACATCCCAAATTCGACACCTGAGCCATATTTTCGACCCAAATTCTGGCTCCTGCACCTATTCGCAGTTTGAAATTCCGAATTTTTATACAAAAATCTGCCAATTACTGAAAGCAGCAGTCGGTCACATTTTGCCCAAACATCCCTGCAGTTTTCAAAATATCCCAAACATCCAAATTCGATACCTGAGCCATATTTTGGACCCAAATTCTGGCTCTCTGCACCTACTCGCAGTTTGAAATTCCGATTTTTATACCAAAAATATGCCAATTACTGAAAGCAGCGGTGGGTCACATTTTGCCAACCCACCTGCATTTTTTAAAATACCCAAACATCCCAAATTCGATACCTGAGCAATATTTTCGACCCAAATTCTGGCTCTCTGCACCTATTCGCAGTTTAAAATTCCGACTTTTTATACAAAAATATGCCAATTACTGAAAGCGGCGGTGGGTCACATTTTGCCCAAACCCCCTGCAGTTTTCAAAATATCCCAAACATCCCAAAATCGATACCTGAGCCATATTTTGGGCCCAAATTCTAGCTCTCTGCACCTATTCGCAGTTTGAAATTCCGACTTTTTATACAAAAAATCTGCCAATTACTGAAAGCGACGGTGTGTCACATTTTGCCCAAACCCCCCTGCAGTTTTCAAAATATCCCAAACATCCCAATTTCGATACCTGAGCCATATTTTGGACCCAAATTCTGGCTCTCTGCACCTATTCGCAGTTTGAAATTCCGACTTTTTTACCAAAATCTGTCAATTACGGAAAGCGGCGGTGGTCACATTTTGCCCAAACCCCCTGCAGTTTTCATAATATTCCAAACATCCCAAATTCGATACCTGAGCCATATTTTGGACCCAAATTCTGGCTCTCTGCACCTATTCGCCGTTTGAAATTCCGAATTTTTATACCAAAAATCTGCCAATTACTGAAAGGGGCGGTGGGTCACATTTTGCCCAAACCCCCCTGCAGTTTTCAAAATATCCCAAACATCCCAAATTCGATTCCTGGGCCATATTTTGGACCCAAATTCTGGCTCTCTGCACCTATTCGCCGTTTGAAATTCCAACTTTTTATACCAAAAATCTGTCCAATTACTGAGAGCGGTGGTGGGTCACATTTTGCCCAAACCCGCGTGCAGTTTTCAAAATATCCCAAACATCCAAATTCGATACCTGAGCCATATTTTCGACCCAAATTCTGGCTCTCTGCACCTATTCGCAGTTTGAAATTCCGACTTTTTATACCAAAATATGCCAATTACTGAAAGCGGCGGTGGGTCACATTTTGCCCAAACCCCCTGCTGTTTTCAAAATATCCCAAACATCCCAAATTCGATACCTGAACATATTTTGGACCCAAATTCTGGCTCTCTGCACCTATTTGCCGTTTGAAATTCCGAATTTTTATACCAAAAATATGCCAATTACTGAAAGCGGCGGTGGGTCACATTTTGCCCAAACCCCCTGCAGTTTTCAAAATATCCCAAACATCCTAAATTCGATACCTGAGCCATATTTTCGACCCAAATTCTGGCTCTCTGCACCTATTCGCCGTTTGAAATTCCGAATTTTTATACCTAAAATATGCCAATTACTGAAAGCGGCGGTGGGTCACATTTTGCTCAAACCCCCCTGCAGTTTTCAAAATATCCCAAACATCCCAAATTCGATACCTGAGCCATATTTTGGACCCAAATTCTGGCTCTCTGCACCTATTCGCAGTTTGAAATTCCGACTTTTTTTTACCAAAAACTGCCAATTACTGAAAGCGGTGGTGGGTCACATTTTGCCTAAACCCCCCTGCAGTTTTCAAAATATCCCAAACATCCCAAATTCGATACCTGAGCCATATTTTGGACCCAAATTCTGGCTCTCTGCACCTACTCGCAGTTTGAAATTCCAAGTTTTTATACCAAAAATATGCCAATTACTAAAGCGGCGGTGGGTCACATTTTACCCAAACCCACCTGCATTTTTAAAATATCCCAAACATCCCAAATTCGATACCTGAGCCATATTTTCGACCCAAATTCTGGCTCTCTGCACCTATTCGCAGTTTGAAATTCCGACTTTTTATACAAAAAATCTGCCAATTACTGAAAGCGACGGTGGGTCACATTTTGCCCAAACCCCCCTGCAGTTTTCAAAATATCCCAAACATCCTAAATTCGATACCTGAGCCATATTTTGGACCCAAATTCTGGCTCTCTGCACCTATTCGCCGTTGGAAATTCCGATATTTTATACCAAAAATCTGCCAATTACTGAAAGCGGCAGTTGGTCAGATTTTGCCCAAACCCCCTGCAGTTTTCAAAATATCTTACACATCCTAAATTCGATACCTGAGCCATATTTTCGACCCAAATTCTGACTCTCTGCACCTATTCACCGTTTGAAATTCCGACTTTTTATACCAAAAATATGCCAATTACTGAAAGCGGCGGTGGGTCACATTTTGCCCAAACCCCCCTGCAGTTTTCAAAATATCCCAAACATCCCAAAATCGATACCTGACCAATATTTTGGTCCCATATTCTTGCTCTCTGCACCTATTCGCAGTTTGAAATTCCGACTTTTTATACAAAAATCTGCCAATTACTGAAAGCGCGGTGGGTCACATTTTGCCCAAACCCCCCTGCAGTTTTCAAAATATCCCAAACATCCTAAATTCGATACCTGAGCCATATTTTGGACCCAAATTCTGGCTCTCTGCACCTATTCGCCGTTGGAAATTCCGATATTTTATACCAAAAATCTGCCAATTACTGAAAGCGGCAGTTGGTCAGATTTTGCCCAAACCCCCTGCAGTGTTCAAAATATCTTACACATCCTAAATTCGATACCTGAGCCATATTTTGGACCCAAATTCTGGCTCTCTGCACCTATTCGCAGTTTGAAATTCCGACTTTTTTACCAAAAATCTGCCAATTACTGAAAGCGGTGTGGGTCACATTTTGCCCAAACCCCCGTGCTGTTTTCAAAATATCCCAAACATCCAAAATCGATACCTGAGCCATATTTTGGGCCAAAATTCTAGCTCTCTGCACCTATTCGCAGTTTGAAATTCCGACTTTTTATACAAAAAATCTGCCAATTACTGAAAGCGACGTGTGTCACATTTTGCCCAAACCCCCCTGCAGTTTTCAAAATATCCCAAACATCCCAATTTCGATACCTGAGCCATATTTTGGACCCAAATTCTGGCTCTCTGCACCTATTCGCAGTTTGAAATTCCGACTTTTTATACCAAAATCTGCAATTACGGAAAGCGGCGGTAGGTCACATTTTGCCAAACCCCCTGCAGTTTTCATAATATTCCAAACATCCCAAATTCGATACCTGAGCCATATTTTGGACCCAAATTCTGGCTCTCTGCACCTATTCGCCGTTTGAAATTCCGACTTTTTATACCAAAAATCTGCCAATTACTGAAAGGGGCGGTCACATTTTGCCCAAACCCCCCTGCAGTTTTCAAAATATCCCAAACATCCCAAATTCGATACCTGAGCCATATTTTGGACCCAAATTATGGCTCACTGCAACTATTTGCCGTTTGAAATTCCGACTTTTTATACCAAAATGCCAATTACTGAAAGCGGCGGTGGGTCACATTTTGCCCAAACCCCCCTGCAGTTTTCAAAATATCCCAAACATCCCAAATTTGATACCTGAGCCATATTTTCGACCCAAATTCTGGCTCTTTGCACCTATTCACAGTTTGAAATTCCAACTTTTTATACAAAAAATCTGCCAATTACTGAAAGAGGCGGTGGGTCACATTTACCCCAAACCCCCCTGCAGTTTTCAAAATATCCAAAACATCCCAAATTCGATACCTGAGCCATATTTTCGACCCATATTCTCGCTCTCTGCACCTATTCACAGTTTGAAATTCCTTCTATTTATAAAAAAATCTGCCAATTACTGAAAGCAGCGGAGGGTCACATTTCGCCCAAACCCCCTTTCAGTTTTCAAAATATCCCAAACATCCCAAATTCGATTCCTGGGCCATATTTTGGACCCAAATTCTGGCTCTCTGCACCTATTCGCCGTTTGAAATTCCAACTTTTTATACCAAAAATCTGCCAATTACTGAGAGCGGTGGTGGGTCACATTTTGCCCAAACCCGCGTGCTGTTTTCAAAATATCCCAAACATCCAAAATTCGATACCTGAGCCATATTTTCGACCCAAATTCTGGCTCTCTGCACCTATTCGCAGTTTGAAATTCCGACTTTTAATACCAAAAATATGCCAATTACTGAAAGCAACGGTGGGTCACATTTTGCCCAAACCACCCTGCTGTTTTCAAAATATCCCAAACATCCCAAATTCGATACCTGAACAATATTTTGGACCCACAATTCTGGCTCTCTGCACCTATTTGCCGTTTGAAATTCCGAATTTTTATACCAAAAATATGCCAATTACTGAAAGCGGCGGTGGGTCACATTTTGCCCAATCCCCCCTGCAGTTTTCAAAATATCCCAAACATCCTAAATTCTATACCTGAGCCATATTTTCGACCCAAATTCTGGCTCTCTGCACCTATTCGCCGTTTGAAATTCCGAATTTTTATACCAAAAATATGCCAATTACTGAAAGCGGCGGTGGGTCACATTTTGCTCAAACCCCCCTGCAGTTTTCAAAATATCCCAAACATCCCAAATTCGATACCTGAGCCATATTTTGGACCCAATTCTGGCTCTCTGCACCTATTCGCAGTTTGAAATTCCGACTTTTTTTTACCAAAAACCTGCCAATTACTGAAAGCGGTGGTGGGTCACATTTTGCCTAAACCCCCCTGCAGTTTTCAAAATATCCCAAACATCCCAAATTCAATACCTGAGCCATATTTTGGACCCAAATTCTGGCTCTCTGCACCTACTCGCAGTTTGAAATTCCAAGTTTTTATACCAAAAATATGCCAATTACTAATAGCGGCGGTGGGTCACATTTTACCCAAACCCACCTGCATTTTTAAAATATCCCAAACTTCCCAAATTCGATACCTGAGCCATATTTTCGACCCAAATTCTGGCTCTCTGCACCTATTCGCAGTTTGAAATTCCGACTTTTTATACAAAAAATCTGCCAATTACTGAAAGCGACGGTGGTCACATTTTGCCCAAACCCCCCTGCAGTTTTCAAAATATCCCAAACATCCTAAATTCGATACCTGAGCCATATTTTGTACCCAAATTCTGGCTCTCTGCACCTATTCGCCGTTGGAAATTCCGATATTTTATACCAAAAATCTGCCAATTACTGAAAGCGGCAGTTGGTCAGATTTTGCCCAAACCCCCCTGCAGTTTTCAAAATATCTTACACATCCTAAATTCGATACCTGAGCCATATTTTCGACCCAAATTCTGACTCTCTGCACCTATTCACCGTTTGAAATTCCGACTTTTTATACCAAAAATATGCCAATTACTGAAAGCGGCGGTGGGTCACATTTTGCCCAAACCCCCCTGCAGTTTTCAAAATATCCCAAACATCCCAAAATCGATACCTGAGCCATATTTTGGTCCCATATTCTTGCTCTCTGCACCTATTCGCAGTTTGAAATTCCGACTTTTTATACAAAAAATCTGCCAATTACTGAAAGCGACGGTGGGTCACATTTTGCCCAAACCCCCCTGCAGTTTTCAAAATATCCCAAACATCCTAAATTCGATACCTGAGCCATATTTTGGACCCAAATTCTGGCTCTCTGCACCTATTCGCCGTTGGAAATTCCGATATTTTATACCAAAAATCTGCCAATTACTGAAAGCGGCAGTTGGTCAGATTTTGCCCAAACCCCCCCTGCAGTGTTCAAAATATCTTACACATCCTAAATTCGATACCTGAGCTATATTTTGGACCCAAATTCTGGCTCTCTGCACCTTTTCGCAGTTTGAAATTCCGACTTTTTTTACGAAAAATCTGCCAATTACTGAAAGCGGTGGTGGGTCACATTTTGCCTAAACCCCCGTGCTGTTTTCAAAATATCCCAAACATCCCAAAATCGATACCTGAGCCATATTTTGGGCCCAAATTCTAGCTCTCTGCACCTATTCGCAGTTTGAAATTCCGACTTTTTATACAAAAAATCTGCCAATTACTGAAAGCGACGGTGTGTCACATTTTGCCCAAACCCCCCTGCAGTTTTCAAAATATCCCAAACATCCCAATTTCGATACCTGAGCCATATTTTGGACCCAAATTCTGGCTCTCTGCACCTATTCGTAGTTTGAAATTCCGACTTTTTATACCAAAATCTGTCAATTACTGAAAGCGGCGGTGGGTCACATTTTGCCCAAACCCCCCTGCAGTTTTCATAATATTCCAAACATCCCAAATTCGATACCTGAGCCATATTTTCGATCCAAATTCTGGCTCTCTGCACCTATTCGCTGATTGAAATTCCGACTTTTTATACCAAAAATATGCCAATTACTGAAAGCGGCGGTGGGTCACATTTTGCCCAAACCCCCGTGCTGTTTTCAAAATATCCCAAACATCCCAAATTCGACACCTGAGCCATATTTTCGACCCAAATTCTGGCTCCCTGCACCTATTCGCAGTTTGAAATTCCGAATTTTTATACAAAAAATCTGCCAATTACTGAAAGCAGCAGTGGGTCACATTTTGCCCAAACATCCCTGCAGTTTTCAAAATATCCCAAACATCCCAAATTCGATACCTGAGCCATATTTTGGACCCAAATTCTGGCTCTCTGCACCTACTCGCAGTTTGAAATTCCGAGTTTTTATACCAAAAATATGCCAATTACTGAAAGCGGCGGTGGGTCACATTTTGCCCCAACCCACCTGCATTTTTTAAAATACCCCAAACATCCCAAATTCGATACCTGAGCCATATTTTGGACCCAAATTCTGGCTCTCTGCACCTATTCGCAGTTTAAAATTCCGACTTTTTATACAAAAAATATGCCAATTACTGAAAGCGGCGGTGGGTCACATTTTGCCCAAACCCCCCTGCAGTTTTCAAAATATCCCAAACATCCCAAAATCGATACCTGAGCCATATTTTTGGCCCAAATTCTAGCTCTCTGCACCTATTCGCAGTTTGAAATTCCGACTTTTTATACAAAAAATCTGCCAATTACTGAAAGCGACGGTGGGTCACATTTTGCCCAAACCCCCCTGCAGTTTTCATAATATTCCAAACATCCCAAATTCGATACCTGAGCCATATTTTGGACCCAAATTCTGGCTCTCTGCACTTATTCGCCGTTTGAAATTCCGATTTTTTATACCAAAAATATGCCAATTACTGAAAGCGGCGGTGGGTCACATTTTGCCCAAACCCCCCTGCAGTTTTCAAAATATCCCAAACATCCCAAAATCGATACCTGAGCCATATTTTGGTCCCATATTCTTGCTCTCTGCACCTATTCGCAGTTTGAAATTCCGACTTTTTATACAAAAAATCTGCCAATTACTGAAAGCGACGGTGGGTCACATTTTGCCCAAACCCCCCTGCAGTTTTCAAAATATCCCAAACATCCTAAATTCGATACCTGAGCCATATTTTGGACCCAAATTCTGGCTCTCTGCACCTATTCGCCGTTGGAAATTCCGATATTTTATACCAAAAATCTGCCAATTACTGAAAGCGGCAGTTGGTCAGATTTTGCCCAAACCCCCCTGCAGTGTTCAAAATATCCCAAACATCCCAATTTCGATACCTGAGCCATATTTTGGACCCAAATTCTGGCTCTCTGCACCTATTCGCAGTTTGAAATTCCGACTTTTTATACCAAAATCTGTCAATTACGGAAAGCGGCGGTAGGTCACATTTTGCCCAAACCCCCCTGCAGTTTTCATAATATTCCAAACATCCCAAATTCGATACCTGAGCCATATTTTGGACCCAAATTCTGGCTCTCTGCACCTATTCGCCGTTTGAAATTCCGAATTTTTATACCAAAAATCTGCCAATTACTGAAAGGGGCGGTGGGTCACATTTTGCCCAAACCCCCCTGCAGTTTTCAAAATATCCCAAACATCCCAAATTCGATACCTGAGCCATATTTTGGACCCAAATTATGGCTCACTGCAACTATTTGCCGTTTGAAATTCCGAATTTTTATACCAAAAATATGCCAATTACTGAAAGCGGCGGTGGGTCACATTTTGCCCAAACCCCCCTGCAGTTTTCAAAATATCCCAAACATCCCAAATTTAATACCTGAGCCATATTTTCGACCCAAATTCTGGCTCTTTGCACCTATTCACAGTTTGAAATTCCAACTTTTTATACAAAAAATCTGCCAATTACTGAAAGCGGCGGTGGGTCACATTTACCCCAAACCCCCCTGCAGTTTTCAAAATATCCCAAACATCCCAAATTCGATACCTGAGCCATATTTTCGACCCATATTCTGGCTCTCTGCACCTATTCACAGTTTGAAATTCCTACTATTTATAAAAAAAATCTGCCAATTACTGAAAGCAGCGGTGGGTCACATTTCGCCCAAACCCCCTTTCAGTTTTCAAAATATCCCAAACATCCCAAATTCGATTCCTGAGCCATATTTTGGACCCAAATTCTGGCTCTCTGCACCTATTCGCCGTTTGAAATTCCAACTTTTTATACCAAAAATCTGCCAATTACTGAGAGCGGTGGTGGGTCACATTTTGCCCAAACCCGCGTGCTGTTTTCAAAATATCCCAAACATCCAAAATTCGATACCTGAGCCATATTTTCGACCCAAATTCTGGCTCTCTGCACCTATTCGCAGTTTGAAATTCCGACTTTTTATACCAAAAATATGCCAAAAACTGAAAGCGGCGGTGGGTCACATTTTGCCCAAACCCCCCTGCTGTTTTCAAAATATCCCAAACATCCCAAATTCGATACCTGAACAATATTTTGGACCCAAATTCTGGCTCTCTGCACCTATTTGCCGTTTGAAATTCCGAATTTTTATACGAAAAATATGCCAATTACTGAAAGCGGCGGTGGGTCACATTTTGCTCAAACCCCCCTGCAGTTTTCAAAATATCCCAAACATCCCAAATTCGATACCTGAGCCATATTTTGGACCCAAATTCTGGCTCTCTGCACCTATTCGCAGTTTGAAATTCCGACTTTTTTTTACCAAAAATCTGCCAATTACTGAAAGCGGTGGTGGGTCACATTTTGCCTAAACCCCCCTGCAGTTTTCAAAATATCCCAAACATCCCAAATTCGATACCTGAGCCATATTTTGGACCCAAATTCTGGCTCTCTGCACCTACTCGCAGTTTGAAATTCCAAGTTTTTATACCAAAAATATGCCAATTACTAAAAGCGGCGGTGGGTCACATTTTACCCAAACCCACCTGCATTTTTTAAAATATCCCAAACATCCCAAATTCGATACCTGAGCCATATTTTGGACCCAAATTCTGGCTCTCTGCACCTATTCGCAGTTTGAAATTCCGACTTTTTATACAAAAAATATGCCAATTACTGAAAGCGACGGTGGGTCACATTTTGCCCAAACCCCCCTGCAGTTTTCAAAATATCCCAAACATCCTAAATTCGATACCTGAGCCATATTTTGTACCCAAATTCTGGCTCTCTGCACCTATTCGCCGTTGGAAATTCCGATATTTTATACCAAAAATCTGCCAATTACTGAAAGCGGCAGTTGGTCAGATTTTGCCCAAACCCCCCTGCAGTTTTCAAAATATCTTACACATCCTAAATTCGATACCTGAGCAATATTTTCGACCCAAATTCTGGCTCTCTGCACGTATTCGCAGTTTGAAATTCCAACTTTTTATACCAAAAATCTGCCAATTACTGAAAGCGGCGGTGGGTCACATTTTGCCCAAACCCCCATGCTGTTTCACAATATCCCAAACATCCCAAATTCGATACCTGAGCCATATTTTGGACCCAAATTCTGGCTCTCTGCACCTATTCGCAATTTGAAATTCCGACTTTTTATACCAAAAATCTGCCAATTACTGAAAACGGCGGGGGGTCACATTTTGCCCAAACCCCCCTTCAGTTTTCAAAATATCCCAAACATCCAAAATTCGATACCTGAGCCATATTTTGGACCCAAATTCTAGCTCTCTGCACCTATTCCCCGTTTGAAATTCCGACTTTTTATACCAAAAATCTGCCAATTACTGAAAGCGGTAGTGGGTCCTATTTTGACCAAACCCCCCTGCAGTTTTCAAAATATCCCAAACATCCCAAATTCGATACCTGAGCCATATTTTCGACCCAAATTCTGGCTCTCTGAACCTATTCGCAGTTTGAAATTCCGACTTTTTATACCAAAAAATATGCCAATTACTGAAAGCGGCGGTGGGTCACATTTTGCCCAAACCCCCTGCAGTTTTTAAAATATCCCAAACATCCCAAATTCGATACCTGAGCCATATTTTGGACCCAAATTCTGGCTCTCTGCACCTTTTCGCAGTTTGAAATTCCGACTTTTTTTTACCCAAAATCTGCCAATTACTGAAAGCGGTGGTGGGTCACATTTTGCCTAAACCCCCGTGCTGTTTTCAAAATATCCCAAACATCCCAAATTCGATACCTGAGCCATATTTTCGACCCAAATTCTTGCTCTCTGCACCTATTTGCCGTTTGAAATTCCGAATTTTTATACCAAAAATATGCCAATTACTGAAAGCGGCGGTGGGTCACATTTTGCCCAAACCTCCCTACAGTTTTCAAAATATCCCAAACATCATAAATTCGATACCTGAGCCATATTTTCGATCCATATTCTGGCTCTCTGCACCTTTTCGCAGTTTTAAATTCCGACTTTTTATACCAAAAATATGCCAATTACTGAAAGCGGCGGTGGGTCACATTTTGCCCAAACCCCCGTGCTGTTTTCAAAAATATCCCAAACATTCCAAATTCGACACCTGAGCCATATTTTCGACCCAAATTCTGGCTCCCTGCACCTATTCGCAGTTTGAAATTCCGAATTTTTATACAAAAAATCTGCCAATTACTGAAAGGGGCGGTGGGTCACATTTTGCCCAAACCCGCCTGCAGTTTTCAAAATATCCCAAACATCCCAATTTCGATACCTGAGCCAAATTTTGGTCCCAAATTCTAGCTCTCTGCACCTATTCGCAGTTTGAAATTCCGACTTTTTATACCAAAAATCTGCCAATTACTGAAAGGGGCGGTGGGTCACATTTTGCCCAAACCCCCCTGCAGTTTTCAAAATATCCCAAACATCCCAAATTCGATACCTGAGCCATATTTTGGACCCAAATTCTGGCTCTCTGCACCTACTCGCAGTTTGAAATTCCGAGTTTTTATACCAAAAATATGCCAATTACTGAAAGCAGCGGTGGGTCACATTTTGCCCAAACCCACCTGCATTTTTTAAAATATCCAAAACATCCCAAATTCGATACCTGAGCCATATTTTCGACCCAAATTCTGGCTCTCTGCACCTATTCGCAGTTTGAAATTCCGACTTTTTATACAAAAAATATGCCAATTACTGAAAGCGACGGTGGGTCACATTTTGCCCAAACCCGCCTGCAGTTTTCAAAATATCCCAAACATCCCAATTTCGATACCTGAGCCAAATTTTGGTCCCAAATTCTAGCTCTCTGCACCTATTCGCAGTTTGAAATTCCGACTTTTTATACCAAAAATCTGCCAATTACTGAAAGGGGCGGTGGGTCACATTTTGCCCAAACCCCCCTGCAGTTTTCAAAATATCCCAAACATCCCAAATTCGTTACCTGAGCCATATTTTGGACCCAAATTATGGCTCACTGCACCTATTTGCCGTTTGAAATTCCTACTTTTTATACCAAAAATATGCCAATTATTGAAAGCGGCGGTGGGTCACATTTTGACCAAACCCCCCTGCAGTTTTCAAAATATCCCAAACATCCCAAATTTGATACCTGAGCCATATTTTCGACCCAAATTCTGGCTCTCTGCACCTATTCGCAGTTTGAAATTCCAACTTTTTATACAAAAAATCTGCCAATTACTGAAAGCGGCGGTGGGTCACATTTTCCCCAAACCCCCCTGCAGTTTTCATAATATCCCAAACATCCCAAATTCGATACCTGAGCCATATTTTGGACCCAAATTCTGGCTCTCTGCACCTTTTCGCAGTTTGAAATTCCGACTTTTTTTACCAAAAATCTGCCAATTACTGAAAGCGGTGGTGGGTCACATTTTGCCTAAACCCCCGTGCTGTTTTCAAAATATCCCAAACATCCCAAATTCGATACCTGAGCCATATTTTCGACCCAAATTCTGGCTCTCTGCACCTATTCGCAGTTTGAAATTCCTACTTTTTATACCAAAAATATGCCAATTACTGAAAGTGGCGGTGGGTCACATTTTGCCCAAACCCCCCTGCAGTTTTCAAAATATCCCAAACATCCCAAATTCGATACCTGAACAATATTTTGGACCCAAATTCTTGCTCTCTGCACCTATTTGCCGTTTGAAATTCCGAATTTTTATACCAAAATATGCCAATTACTGAAAGCGGTGGTGGGTCACATTTTGCCTAAACCCCCGTGCTGTTTTCAAAATATCCCAAACATCCCAAATTCGATACCTGAGCCATATTTTCGACCCAAATTCTGGCTCTCTGCACCTATTCGCAGTTTGAAATTCCTACTTTTTATACCAAAAATATGCCAATTACTGAAAGCGGCGGTGGGTCACATTTTGCCCAAACCCCCCTGCAGTTTTCAAAATATCCCAAACATCCCAAATTCGATACCTGAGCCATATTTTCGACCCAAATTCTGGCTCTCTGCACCTATTCGCAGTTTGAAATTCCTACTTTTTATACCAAAAATATGCCAATTACTGAAAGCAGCGGTGGGTCACATTTTGCCCAAACCCACCTGCATTTTTTAAAATATCCAAAACATCCCAAATTCGATACCTGAGCCATATTTTCGACCCAAATTCTGGCTCTCTGCACCTATTCGCAGTTTGAAATTCCGACTTTTTATACAAAAAATATGCCAATTACTGAAAGCGACGGTGGGTCACATTTTGCCCAAACCCGCCTGCAGTTTTCAAAATATCCCAAACATCCCAATTTCGATACCTGAGCCAAATTTTGGTCCCAAATTCTAGCTCTCTGCACCTATTCGCAGTTTGAAATTCCGACTTTTTTTACAAAAAATCTGCCAATTACTGAAAGCGGCGGTGGGTCACATTTTGCCCAAACCCCCCTGCAGTTTTCATAATATTCCAAACATCCCAAATTCGATACCTGAGCCATATTTTGGACCCATATTCTGGCTCTCTGCACCTATTCGCCGTTTGAAATTCCGAATTTTTATACCAAAAATCTGCCAATTACTGAAAGGGGCGGTGGGTCACATTTTGCCCAAACCCCCCTGCAGTTTTCAAAATATCCCAAACATCCCAAATTCGTTACCTGAGCCATATTTTGGACCCAAATTATGGCTCACTGCACCTATTTGCCGTTTGAAATTCCTACTTTTTATACCAAAAATATGCCAATTATTGAAAGCGGCGGTGGGTCACATTTTGACCAAACCCCCCTGCAGTTTTCAAAATATCCCAAACATCCCAAATTTGATACCTGAGCCATATTTTCGACCCAAATTCTGGCTCTCTGCACCTATTCGCAGTTTGAAATTCCAACTTTTTATACAAAAAATCTGCCAATTACTGAAAGCGGCGGTGGGTCACATTTTCCCCAAACCCCCCTGCAGTTTTCATAATATCCCAAACATCCCAAATTCGATACCTGAGCCATATTTTGGACCCAAATTCTGGCTCTCTGCACCTTTTCGCAGTTTGAAATTCCGACTTTTTTTACCAAAAATCTGCCAATTACTGAAAGCGGTGGTGGGTCACATTTTGCCTAAACCCCCGTGCTGTTTTCAAAATATCCCAAACATCCCAAATTCGATACCTGAGCCATATTTTCGACCCAAATTCTGGCTCTCTGCACCTATTCGCAGTTTGAAATTCCTACTTTTTATACCAAAAATATGCCAATTACTGAAAGCGGCGGTGGGTCACATTTTGCCCAAACCCCCCTGCAGTTTTCAAAATATCCCAAACATCCCAAATTCGATACCTGAACAATATTTTGGACCCAAATTCTTGCTCTCTGCACCTATTTCCCGTTTGAAATTCCGAATTTTTATACCAAAAATATGCCAATTACTGAAAGCGGTGGTGGGTCACATTTTGCCTAAACCCCCGTGCTGTTTTCAAAATATCCCAAACATCCCAAATTCGATACCTGAGCCATATTTTCGACCCAAATTCTGGCTCTCTGCACCTATTCGCAGTTTGAAATTCCTACTTTTTATACCAAAAATATGCCAATTACTGAAAGCGGCGGTGGGTCACATTTTGCCCAAACCCCCCTGCAGTTTTCAAAATATCCCAAACATCCCAAATTCGATACCTGAGCCATATTTTCGACCCAAATTCTGGCTCTCTGCACCTATTCGCAGTTTGAAATTCCTACTTTTTATACCAAAAATATGCCAATTACTGAAAGCGGCGGTGGGTCACATTTTGCCCAAACCCCCCTGCAGTTTTCAAAATATCCCAAACATCCCAAATTCGATACCTGAACAATATTTTGGACCCAAATTCTTGCTCTCTGCACCTATTTCCCGTTTGAAATTCCGAATTTTTATACCAAAAATATGCCAATTACTGAAAGCGGCGGTGGGTCACATTTTGCCCAAACCTCCCTACAGTTTTCAAAATATCCCAAACATCATAAATTCGATACCTGAGCCATATTTTCGATCCATATTCTGGCTCTCTGCACCTTTTCGCAGTTTTAAATTCCGACTTTTTATACCAAAAATATGCCAATTACTGAAAGCGGCGGTGGTCACATTTTGCCCAAACCCCCGTGCTGTTTTCAAAATATCTCAAACATTCCAAATTCGACACCTGAGCCATATTTTCGACCCAAATTCTGGCTCCCTGCACCTATTCGCAGTTTGAAATTCCGAATTTTTATACAAAAAATCTGCCAATTACCGAAAGCAGCAGTGGGTCACATTTTGCCCAAACCCCCCTGCAGTTTTCAAAATATCCCAAACATCCCAAATTCGATACCTGAGCCATATTTTGGACCCAAATTCTGGCTCTCTGCACCTACTCGCAGTTTGAAATTCCGAGTTTTTATACCAAAAATATGCCAATTACTGAAAGCAGCGGTGGGTCACATTTTGCCCAAACCCACCTGCATTTTTTAAAATATCCAAAACATCCCAAATTCGATACCTGAGCCATATTTTCGACCCAAATTCTGGCTCTCTGCACCTATTCGCAGTTTGAAATTCCGACTTTTTATACAAAAAATATGCCAATTACTGAAAGTGACGGTGGGTCACATTTTGCCCAAACCCCCCTGCAGTTTTCAAAATATCCCAAACATCCCAATTTCGATACCTGAGCCAAATTTTGGTCCCAAATTCTAGCTCTCTGCACCTATTCGCAGTTTGAAATTCCGACTTTTTATACAAAAAATCTGCCAATTACCGAAAGCAGCAGTGGGTCACATTTTGCCCAAACCCCCCTGCAGTTTTCATAATATTCCAAACATCCCAAATTCGATACCTGAGCCATATTTTGGACCCATATTCTGGCTCTCTGCACCTATTCGCCGTTTGAAATTCCGAATTTTTATACCAAAAATCTGCCAATTACTGAAAGGGGCGGTGGGTCACATTTTGCCCAAACCCCCCTGCAGTTTTCAAAATATCCCAAACATCCCAAATTCGTTACCTGAGCCATATTTTGGACCCAAATTATGGCTCACTGCACCTATTTGCCGTTTGAAATTCCGACTTTTTATACCAAAAATATGCCAATTATTGAAAGCGGCGGTGGGTCACATTTTGACCAAACCCCCCTGCAGTTTTCAAAATATCCCAAACATCCCAAATTTGATACCTGAGCCATATTTTCGACCCAAATTCTGGCTCTCTGCACCTATTCGCAGTTTGAAATTCCAACTTTTTATACAAAAAATCTGCCAATTACTGAAAGCGGCGGTGGGTCACATTTTCCCCAAACCCCCCTGCAGTTTTCAAAATATCCCAAACATCCCAAATTCGATACCTGAGCCATATTTTCGACCCATATTCTGGCTCTCTGCACCTATTCGCAGTTTGAATTTCCGACTTTTTATACCAAAAATATGCCAATTACTGAAAGCGGCGGTGGGTTACATTTTGCCCAAACCCCCCTGCTGTTTTCAAAATATCCCAAACATCCCAAATTCGATACCTGAACAATATTTTGGACCCAAATTCTGGCTCTCTGCACCTATTTGCCGTTTGAAATTCCGAATTTTTATATTAAAAATATGCCAATTACTGAAAGCGGCGGTGGATCACATTTTGCCCAAACCCCCCTGCAATTTTCAAAATATCCCAAACATCCCAAATTCGATATCAGAGCCATATTTTCGATCCAAATTCTGGCTCTCTGCACCTATTCGCAGTTTGAAACTCCGACTTTTTATACCAAAAATCTGCCAATTACTAAAAGTGGCGGTGGGTCACATTTTGCACAAACCCCCCTGCAGTTTTCAAAATATCCCAAACATCCCAAATTCGATACTTGAGCCATATTTTGGACCCAAATTCTGGCTCTCTGCACCTATTTGCCGTTTGAATTCCGACTTTTTATACCAAAAATCTGCCAATTACTGAAAGCGGAGGTGGGTCACATTTTCCCCAAACCCCCTTGCAGTTTTCAAAATATCCCAAATATCCCAAAATCGATACCTGAGCCATATTTTCGACCCATATTCTGGCTCTCTGCACCTATTCGCAGTTTGAAATTCCGACTTTTTATACCAAAAATATGCCAATTACTGAAAGCGGCGTTGGGTCACATTTTGCCCAAACCCCCCTGCAGTTTTCAAAATATCCGAAACATCCCAAATTCGATACCTGAGCCATATTTTGGACCCAAATTCTGGCTCTCTGCACCTATTCGCCGTTTGAAATTCCAACTTTTTATACCAAAAATCTGCCAATTACTGAAAGCGGCGGTGGGTCACATTTGGCCCAAATCCCCCTGCAGTTTTCAAAATATCCCAGACATCCCAAATTCAATACCTGAGCCATATTTTGGACCCAAATTCTGGTTCTCTGCACCCATTCGCAGTTTGAAATTCCGTCTTTTTATACCCAAAATATGCCAATTACTGAAAGCTGCGGTGGGTCACATTTTGCCCAAACCCCGTTGCAGTTTTCAAAATATCCCAACCATCCCAATTTCGATACTTGAGCCATATTTTGGACCCAAATTCTGGCTCTCTGCACCTATTCGCCGTTTGAAATTCCAACTTTTTATACCAAAAATCTGCCAATTACCGAAAGCGTCGGTGCGTCACATTTTGAACTTGAATGCGTTCCATCAATGTGCACTGAATATATGTACATTTTTTTTCCAAAAATTACGAAGACGTTTACCATAAATAAACTAGTGTGTTCCTTGGCTATGTCGTACAGTGAACATATATTTAATGGAATTTTCCTGAACCTACTCCCAACCACTTGGGCTGGACGGTAGAGCAACGGTCTTCCTTCATGTAGGTCGGCGTTCAATCTTTTTTTTTTTTGAGATATATACAAGAGTTGTTACATTCTTGTACAGCCACTAGTACGCGTAGCGTTTCGGGCAAGTCCTTAATCCTACGGTCCCTGGAATACGATCCCCTGCCACGAAGAATCGTTTTTTCATCCAAGTACACATTTTACTGTTGTGTTAAACAGAGGCTACAGTTAAGGAATTGCGCCTAGTAAATCCTCCCCGGCCAGGATACGAACCCATGACTTAGCGCTCGCGGAACGCCAGGCGAGTGTCTTACCACTACACCATCTTCGACCGTCCGAGTGGTTGGGCACCATTCTTTCCCCACCGTCACATCCCAAATCCTTATCCTGTTCCCTTCCAAGTGCTATATGGTCGTAGTGACTTGTGCCTTCTCCTTCTCCTGATATATAAAGTGTAACAACTTAAGGATTTGATGTAAAAATAATCGAATTTGGTAATATATTGACGTTTTTTCACGTTTTTGTATATTTGTGATTAAAAAAAATCATCGAATTTATTAATATGTCGATCTTCCCTTCTGGGACATATACACATGGTGGTCTTCCTGCATAACTAAAGTCTCAAGTCAACTCTGTGAACAGTTGTAAGTTGATTACAATTCCCTTGACATTCCTACACAATCATTGGTACTTGTTGCACTCCAAGCACCACACAGCCAGACGTACGTGCGGCGTCATGGATATATAACAAAACATCTATCCCTTCCCCTCCTCCCTCCATACTGGGAGTCACACAGGAGGGCAGCCATACTGGGAGTCACACAGGAGGGCAGCCATACTGGGAGTCACACAGGAGGGCAGCCATACTGGGAGTCACACAGGAGGGCAGCCATACTAGGAGTCACACAGGAGGGCAGCCATACTGGGAGTCACACAGGAGAGCAGCCATACTGGGAGTCACACAGGAGGGCAGCCATACTGGGAGTCACACAGGAGGGCAGCCATACTGGGAGTCACACAGGAGAGCAGCCATACTGGGAGTCACACAGGAGGGCAGCCATACTGGGAGTCACACAGGAGGGCAGCCATACTGGGAGTCACACAGGAGAGCAGCCATACTGGGAGTCACACAGGAGGGCAGCCATACTGGGAGTCACACAGGAGGGCAGCCATACTGGGAGTCACACAGGAGAGCAGCCATACTCGGAGTCACACAGGAGGGCAGCCATACTGGGAGTCACACAGGAGGGCAGCCATACTGGGAGTCACACAGGAGAGCAGCCATACTGGGAGTCACACAGGAGGGCAGCCATACTGGGAGTCACACAGGAGAGCAGCCATACTGGGAGTCACACAGGAGGGCAGCCATACTGGGAGTCACACAGGAGGGCAGTCATACTGGGAGTCACACAGGAGAGCAGCCATACTGGGAGTCACACAGGAGAGCAGCCATACTGGGAGTCACACAGGAGGGCAGCCATACTGGGAGTGACACAGGAGGGCAGCCATACTGGGAGTCACACAGGAGGGCAGCCATACTGGGAGTCACACAGGAGAGCAGCCATACTGGGAGTCACACAGGAGGGCAGCCATACTGGGAGTCACACAATAGGGCAGCCATACTGGGAGTCACACAGGAGAGCAGCCATACTGGGAGTCACACAGGAGGGCAGCCATACTGGGAGTCACACAGGAGAGCAGCCATACTGGGAGTCACACAGGAGGGCAGCCATACTGGGAGTCACACAGGAGGGCAGCCATACTGGGAGTCACACAGGAGGGCAGCCATACTGGGAGTCACACAGGAGGGCAGCCATACTGGGAGTCACACAGGAGGGCAGCCATACTGGGAGTCACACAGGAGGGCAGCCATACTGGGAGTCACACAGGAGGGCAGCCATACTGGGAGTCACACAGGAGGGCAGCCATACTGGGAGTCACACAGGAGAACAGCCATACTGGGAGTCACACAGGAGGGCAGCCATACTGGGAGTCACACAGGAGGGCAGCCATACTGGGAGTCACACAGGAGGGCAGCCATACTGGGAGTCACACAGGAGGGCAGCCATACTGGGAGTCACACAGGAGAACAGCCATACTGGGAGTCACACAGGAGGGCAGCCATACTAGGAGTCACACAGGAGAGCAGCCATACTGCTAGTCACTCAGGAGGGCAGCCATACTGGGAGTCACACAGGAGAGCAGCCATACTGGGAGTCACACAGGAGGGCAGCCATACTGGGAGTCACACAGGAGGGCAGCCATACTGGGAGTCACACAGGAGGGCAGCCATACTGGGAGTCACACAGGAGAGCAGCCATACTGGGAGTCACACAGGAGGGCAGCCATACTGGGAGTCACACAGGAGGGCAGCCATACTGGGAGTCACACAGGAGAACAGCCATACTGGGAGTCACACAGGAGGGCAGCCATACTAGGAGTCACACAGGAGAGCAGCCATACTGCTAGTCACTCAGGAGGGCAGCCATACTGGGAGTCACACAGGAGAGCAGCCATACTGGGAGTCACACAGGAGGGCAGCCATACTGGGAGTCACACAAGAGGGCAGCCATACTGGGAGTCACACAAGAGGGCAGCCATACTGGGAGTCACACAGGAGAACAGCCATACTGGGAGTCACACAGGAGGGCAGCCATACTGGGAGTCACACAGGAGAACAGCCATACTGGGAGTCACACAGGAGAGCAGCCATACTGGGAGTCACACAGGAGGACAGCCATACTGGGAGTCACACAGGAGAGCAGCCATACTGGGAGTCACACAGGAGGGCAGCCATACTGGGAGTCACACAGGAGGGCAGCCATACTGGGAGTCACACAGGAGGGCAGCCATACTGGGAGTCACACAGGAGGGCAGCCATACTGGGAGTCACACAGGAGGGCAGCCATACTGGGAGTCACACAGGAGGGCAGCCATTCTGGGAGTCACTCAGGAGGGCAGCCATACTGGGAGTCACACAGGAGGGCAGCCATACTGGGAGTCACACAGGAGGACAGCCATACTGGGAGTCACACAGGAGGACAGCCATACTGGGAGTCAAACAGGAGGGCAGCCATACTGAGAGTCACACAGGAGGGCAGCCATACTGGGAGTCACACAGGAGAGCAGCCATACTGGGAGTCACACAGGAGGGCAGCCATACTGGGAGTCACACAGGAGGGCAGCCATACTGGGAGTCACACAGGAGGGCAGCCATACTGGGAGTCACACAGGAGGACAGCCATGCTGGGAGTCACACAGGAGGGCAGCCATACTGGGAGTCACACAGGAGGGCAGCCATACTGGGAGTCACACAGGAGGGCAGCCATACTGGGAGTCACACAGGAGGGCAGCCATACTGGGAGTCACACAGGAGGGCAGCCATACTGGGAGTCACACATGAGGGCAGCCATACTGGGAGTCACACAGGAGGGCAGCCATACTGGGAGTCACAGGAGGGCAGCCATACTGGGAGTCACACAGGAGGGCAGCCATACTGGGAGTCACACAGGAGGGCAGCCATACTGGGAGTCACACAGGAGGGCAGCCATACTGGGAGTCACACAGGAGGGCAGCCATACTGGGAGTCACACAGGAGGGCAGCCATACTGGGAGTCACACAGGAGGGCAGCCATACTGGGAGTCACACAGGAGGGCAGCCATACTGGGAGTCACACAGGAGGGCAGCCATACTGGGAGTCACACAGGAGAGCAGCCATACTGGGAGTCACACAGGAGGGCAGCCATACTGGGAGTCACACAGGAGGGCAGCCATACTGGGAGTCACACAGGAGGGCAGCCATACTGGGAGTCACACAGGAGGGCAGCCATACTGGGAGTCACACAGGAGGGCAGCCATACTGGGAGTCACACAGGAGGGCAGCCATACTGGGAGTCACACAGGAGGGCAGCCATACTGGGAGTCACACAGGAGGGCAGCCATACTGGGAGTCACACAGGAGGGCAGCCATACTGGGAGTCACACAGGAGGGCAGCCATACTGGGAGTCACACAGGAGAGCAGCCATACTGGGAGTCACACAGGAGGGCAGCCATACTGGGAGTCACACAGGAGGGCAGCCATACTGGGAGTCACACAGGAGGGCAGCCATACTGGGAGTCACACAGGAGGGCAGCCATACTGGGAGTCACACAGGAGGGCAGCCATACTGGGAGTCACACAGGAGGGCAGCCATACTGGGAGTCACACAGGAGGGCAGCCATATACATGTACAACACACAACACCAGCACAGTTGCAAGCCGCACCAAGGTGTAAGGGGACAAGTAAAGGTTGACAACCGAGCCAAAGACAGCAGCTCCCTAAGGGATGAACTACACAATTAGAGATAGGCAGAGAAGGGCGGGCGGGTAAATAACTCTTGGTGTCTCTAATTTGGTTCTCCCTCTTTAATTTATTCATTTACTCTCCTTCCCTTTGGCTCGATTTTCATGCTTTAATTTGTTATTTTTATCCACTTACACCTCACCTAATCTCTTTTCCTGTCATATAATGACTTTCTCCCCTCTCTTACTAATTTTGGCCTTGACGAGGGTCCAGACCAGACGGACACGTCACTTTACTGTCACGTCTGGGTTGGGGCATTTGCTTCCACTTATTTAAAGTCTATTATTTCCTGAGTTTCTACTTTGGCTAAGTCTTTGATACCATAATGCCTCACTAGAGACACACTGGAATGGGATTATTTCATATAAGTTGACTAAGGGGGAGTGCCCGGCGGTGCCCAGGTCTCTCCCCCACACCTCCCTGTCTCCCCCTACACATGTTCTCCCAACCTCTGCCCACATACTCCTGTGCAGTCTATTCAGACATACACCCACCCAATCTCTCCAAAACAAGCAAGACTCACCTTTTTGAAATATATAAGGAGAACCTGTCATTGGGTTGATCCGGAGTCCAGTTCTTGCCAATGTACGTTTCATATTTTTCCCTACACACACCCTCCATGTCTCTGTTCACACGCATCCTCTCTTTCACTCAACACCTGAACCCTCACTGTCTCTCTCTCTCCACACACACACACACACACGTCGTCCCCCATCTCCACCCTTCCTGCAAAGCTGAGCCACAGCAACTCTTCCCTGTTCCCTCCGTCCTCCACACCAGTCCCCCCCTACCCCGTCCCCCTTGTCCTCCCCACCAATCCCCCCTCCCCTGCCCCTCGTCCTCCCCACCATCCCCCACTCCCCAGTTTCCCTAGTCCTCCCCACCATTCTCCACTCCCCCGTCCCCTCGTCCCTACCAACTCCCCACTCCCCAGTCCCCTCGTCCTCCCTACCATTACCCTCTCCCCCATCCTCTCGCACCTTCCCTCGCTCCCATCCCTTCGTCCTCCCCACCATTCCCCACTCCCTTGTGCGATGCGTTCCCAAATGATCTGATGTTCCCATCACTGAAAAATAAAAATAACAGTTAAAAAACGAAATAAAAAAAATGAAAAATTAAAAAATAAAATATCCCCATGAAATGAACGGTATGGTAAACAACACGGCTCAATTTCAATGCAATGGCACACAAAATAATTTGATCAAAATGAAAATAAATCAAATCTATGAAAATTCAATTGATCAATACAATCGAAAGCGTTGAAATTGAATCATAACATATTTAGAATAGCATGTATGACTTTTACATGCAACAGATGGTGCTGTTAAAAAAAAAAGTTTTTACCTGTCACAGGTATGGCATCTATATAGTAGGTATATAAAAGCATGCGCATATTTGAATGGAACATTGTGTCAACATTTCAAGGCAATCGGTGAAGAACGTTCGGAGATTACATTGTGTGTTGGCTCAGCAACACACATGCGTTGCTGAGCCACAGTAACGGTGGGGACGAGGAGTCTGTCCCCTTGTTCCCACCAACCCCAACTCCCCCATCCCCTCGTCCTCTCCACCATTACCTCCTCCCCTGTCCCGTCATCCTCCCAACCATCCCCCCACTCCCGTCCTCCCCACCATTTCCCAATCCCCCGTCTGATGCATTCCCAAAGATCTGATGTTCCTATCAGAAAATTGGGAATATCAAATGGTCTGATTTTCCTATCACTGAAATATAAAATAAACAGTTAAAAACCCAAAATGAAAAAAATTAAAAAAATAAAAAAATAAATTATACACACTACATGGACAGTATGGTAAACAGCCAGCCCGTCCTCCAGAAATGGGGAGGTAAATGTAACAGCACAAGTAAGTGCACTTATGTACTATTCATAGCAGTCAGGAATTGTACTTATTTTCACTTAGTATTAAACCGTACTGTCAAATATACTGTGAATATTTGACTTTACCTGAAAAACTGAATAGAAAACCACGACCTAACCTAACCTTCTTAGTGTTTGAAGATAAGCATTTTATTGCTTCTTAATTACAATTGGTACTTAACCTATAGCTATATTGATATTCAAATTTTATGAAACTAATAAAACAAAACTAAAATATTTCAATAAATTGCAAAAGTTATTCAGGATATTTTCAAATTTTGTATAAAATCTCTATTGTTTAATAAAACTGAAAAAGAAATTCCTGATATTTAAAACTTGTGTATAGCAAATTGAACTTGAAAACTTCATTCTAAAATTCTGCATGTCTAAACACAAAACGAGGAAAATAAATGGGAAGGTTAATGTAACAGCCCCATAAGTTCAATTATGTACTATGTATGACAGTAAGGAAATGTACTTATTACACTTAGTATTAACCCGTACTGTCAATTCGGAAGAGAGGTTTCAAACAACACAGCTCAATTCCAATGCAATGTCACATAAAATAATTAAATCAAAATGAAAATAAATCGAAATTTATGAAAATTTAATTTTTCAATTAAATCAGAAACATTGAGATGGAACAATAACATATATAATATAGCGTGTGTTGGTCTTAAATGCAACAGATGGCACTGTTTAAAAAAAAAAAATGTTTTTACCTGTCACAGGTCACATCTACACTTATACTTACAAAAAAAACGGTATGGTAAACATCACAGCTCAATTCCAACTCAATGTCACACAACAAAATTAAATCAAAATTAAATTAAATCAAAATCTATGAAAATTCAATTTGTCAATGCAATCTCATATATTGAAATGGAATCATAACATATTTAGTATAGTGCGTGTTGCTCTTAAGTGCAACAGATGGCACTGTTTCTTAAAACCAGAATGTTTGTACCTGTCAAAGATGTTGTTGTTGTTGTTGATTTAGGGGGCGACGACGATCGTGGGATCGGATGCGGCCCGGTGTACCCGTTAAGGGTTAATTGCGAAGCCCGTAAAGGTGAAACGCCAAGCCTAGTTGCGAAAAGATTGACGCCAAACATGGGAAACTAATATGCCTCGTGGCAAAGAAACGCAAACGGGTAGATGATTGGAGAGCCCCAAGAGGCCTCCGCCCTACACTGAGAACACTGGGTAGCAGAGCCAAAACTCGGCCCCCAACTAAAACGCAAAAGTCATCCAGCGCCCTCTGGCAGAGCAGAAGCCAGCCGCCCACCATGGCGGAGGGCACTCCAGGAGCCCACCAACTCCTGACACCTCTCAGCCAAGCCGGCGCCGGACACCGTCACACCGCCAGAAGAACCAGCCAGAACACGTAAAAAAATCTATCAACAATCCTGGGACCCAAGGCGATATGTGCGCCAGGCGTCGTACTACCGGACCGTTGAAGAAGAATGCCAAACGGCAGTAGCAAAGCCAAAACGCGAAAACAGAACGTGATCCGGCGGCCCCCAGACAGAGGAGGTGTCCAGACGTCCGCTCGTCATCAAGGTTGAACCAGGAGTCCCCTGTTACAGGCGTGGCATCTATATTTATACTTACGAAATGAACGTTACGGTAAACAGCACAGCTCAATTCAAATGTAATGTCACACAAAATAATTAAATCAAAATGAAAATAAATCTAAATCTATGAAATTATATTTATCAATGCAATCGGAAACATTGAAATGGTATCGTAACATATTTAGTATAGTGTGTGTTGCTTTTCCGTGCAACAGATGGCACTGTTTAAAAAAAATCTTCATACCTATCACAGGTGTGGCAGCTATATAGTATATATATAAAAATCTGCGCATATTCAAATGGAACGTTGTGTCAAAATTTCAATGCAATCGGTGTAGAACTTTCGGAGACTGCAGCGTGTGATACTCTTACGTCCAACAGATGGCGCTGTTTAAAAAAAAACATGTTTTTTCTTGTTACAGGTGTGGCATGTATATAGTAGGTATATAAAAACACGTGCCTATTCGAATTAAACGTTGTGTCAAAATTTCAAAACAATCGATAAAGAGGTTTCGAAGATTTCTCTCACGTGAAAACACATTAAAACACAGTTTTTCAAAAAAGCATGGTTTTTTCCCGTCACAGACGTGACATCTTTTTATATACATATTGTATGTATATAAAAACCTGTTCGGATGTGAAAAGAACGTTGTGTGAAAATTTCAAAGCAACCGTTGAAGAACTTAGCGATTTTGAACAAACGAACATTTACATTTTTATTTATATAGATTTCTGTGCTCACACGAACTAATAACTCGTCTCTGTTTTTTCGAACGTTCCTGTTGTTTGCGTAGTACACATTTATTGCTGTCATGTTGATGCCTGTGTCCTCCCATGTTATGTTGATGCCTGTGTCCACCCATGTTATGTTGATGCCTGTGTCCACCCATGTTATGTTGATGCCTGTGTCCACCCATGTTATGTTGATGCCTGTGTCCACCCATGTTATGTTGATGCCTCTGTCCACCCATGTTATGTTGATGCCTGTGTCCACCCATGTTATGTTGATGCCTGTGTCCACCCATGTTATGTTGATGCCTGTGTCCACCCATGTTATGTTGATGCCTCTGTCCACCCATGTTATGTTGATGCCTCTCTCCACCCATGTTATGTTGATGCCTGTGTCCACCCATGTTATGTTGATGCCTCTCTCCACCCATGTTATGTTGATGCCTGTGTCCACCCATGTTATGTTGATGCCTGTGTCCACCCATGTTATGTTGATGCCTGTGTCCACCCATGTTATGTTGATGCCTCTCTCCACCCATGTTATGTTGATACCTCTCTCCACCCATGTTATGTTGATGCCTCTGTCCACCCATGTCATGTTGATGCCTGTGTCCACCCATGTTATGTTGATGCCTGTGTCCACCCATGTAATGTTGATGCCTGTGTCCACCCATGTTATGTTGATGCCTGTGTCCACCCATGTTATGTTGATGCCTGTGTCCACCCATGTTATGTTGATGCCTGTGTCCACCCATGTTATGTTGATGCCTCTCTCCACCCATGTTATGTTGATGCCTCTCTCCACCCATGTTATGTTGATGCCTCTCTCCACCCATGTTATGTTGATGCCTCTCTCCACCCATGTTATGTTGATGCCTCTCTCCACCCATGTTATGTTGATGCCTCTCTCCACCCATGTTATGTTGATGCCTCTCTCCACCCATGTTATGTTGATGCCTCTCTCCACCCATGTTATGTTGATGCCTCTCTCCACCCATGTATTGTTGATGCCTCTCTCCACCCATGTTATGTTGATGCCTCTCTCCACCCATGTTATGTTGATGCCTGTGTCCACCCATGTTATGTTGATGCCTCTCTCCACCCATGTTATGTTGATGCCTCTCTCCACCCATGGTATTTTTAGCAAAATATGTTTACGTTCCCCTCTCTGCCTCTCTTTTCATTACTGTGTCATGTCCCCATAATACTTTAGTTTTATTCAAACGCAAACCTGTAGATGCTGATTGTTTAAAGTCTTATTAACTACTTCATCAAAGAATCTACTATGGGCGCCACCTTATTCCATGAAAAGTGAACCCTCTCCCTCTCGTATACACAGAGTTCTGACCAATGAACCAGTCCCGGTGCTTGATGGTTCAATGGTTTTCCTAACTATAATTATGTCTTTCAAGTCGGCAGTTTATCTTAGCCCTTGATAACATCTCAAAGCCTCTTATCCCTCCGAATCTTAGCTGATCTCTACATAAGTCACCCCCCGCCCCCTCCCGTTTTCCTGATCTAGTGCTAACTTGAGTCTATTTATATGTTCCTGACTCCTGCCCTTACCAACATCATTCCCACCAACAGAGGGGCAGACAAAATACTAGTTTCCATCCACAGGAAAAATGTTGCCCATCTTGTCAGCGCTTTCACCTATTCCAGCTCACAGAAAAACACTCCCCCGCAGCCCTTTATGAGCTTCTCCTGAAGAAAACCTGTCTACATATCTCATCCGAGGATCCACATCAAGCAATATGTTTCTATCTTTAATGTTGAGTTGCATCATTGCCCGTCGTCCTTCATGCATGGTTGCAATGTGTTGTGTCCACTGTCAGGCGACCAGCTGCCTCCCTCCATCACTCTTCATCAAGTGCAGAGAATGTGTTGAAGGTTTACACAAAAGGTATTGGATTGATGTCCATAGGGAATGGAAAGGATGGGGGAGGTAGAGGGATGGGGAGATGAAATTCAGGAAGAGGATGTGGGTGTAGAGAGAGAGGAGGTTTGAAAGTTCGGTGGCCTGTCCACCATGGGATGACATTTTTGTATGTTTTGTTTGTTTGCGTATGTGTTATGTTGGGTTGTCAGTACATTGGCTGGGGGGGCTAGTGTTTGTGACCTTGTTGGTGTCCTAAAGCACTAGAGCCGATGGAGTTGGCTGAGGGAGGTTAATCTTAGCAACATCAGGGTAGTTACACTTCTGATGCCACGACAAATGGTTTTTTGTTTTATATTTTTTTTGTAGGTGTTTTATTTATTTATATATTTTTTTTTTTTTTTATTATTTTTTTTTATTTATTTATTTATTTTTTTTTTCTTTCTTTCTTTATTCTTCATTTGGTGTAGATTGGGTCCGGGATGGGCCACTCATCTGGGTCGTCTAGCAGGCCGCTTAGTATTTGAGGTCTTGGGAAGGCCTCATCATGGATGTGTCTGATCACTTTTTGTTGGAGAGTGATTCTTGTGGTTCTGTGGTGGTGGTTCGTGGATCTCGTAGTCGCTGGTGGTGTTTACTGCTACGTAGGGATCTTCGGGGTCTGGGACATACATGTTCTTCATACGGTACAGTTGTCTTCTGGCCAGGTAGCTGAGCCTGGTGTTCATTGGCTTCATGTTGAGCGTCTCATGGATCAGGTCAGTTCTTACCCTGTCCCTCAGAGTCAGGCCCTCTGCAAAGCGAAGTGCTTTGTTTTGTACCCGTTGGATCTTTAGCATGTTGGTGTTGTTGGTGAGGTTCAGGGGAACGTAAGGGTATTCCAAGCTAGGTCTTATGATCATTCTGTACAGGTGGAGCTTGATGTGGGATGGGGCTTGGTTGAAACGGAAGAGCCTCTCCAGTGAGCCCCGGGCCATCGCTGTCTTCTGGGATACGTACTGGGAGGAGTTGAGTAGCCTGTTGAAGTTGTAACCGAGCACTGTGTTGGAGTTTGAGATGGCTATGGGTTCACCCCTGATTCTTATCCCCCCCCCCCCTCATTTTCAATAGAGAAGGCCATACAGCCGACAGTGCTTAATTGGATCTTTTCTGGGTTAGTGGTGATCCTCCATTTCCTTTCCCAGTTAGCAGTCCTTGCTAGTTCTACGTTCAGTTGCTTCTTCATTGTCTTCCTTAGTTCCTTATCTCTGAAGACAACCCAACTTGTCTTTTTCACAGGAACGTCATCCACTGTTCCTTCATCCTGTTGTGATACATATTCTGCATCTGCTTCACTTCTTCAGTCAATCAGTCTATATATTACTTCAGCACAAAGTTTCATTAACTCAGGCACTAAACTAGACTCCATCTCAGATAAGTTTAAAGTTCCAGAAACTCTCCCATTAGCTCGAGGAACAGTCAGAGTCACGCTTCCTTGGCGTTACTCGTAAGTAACTGATGGTTACTCTACCTTTCAGTAACAGTTACTCTACCTTTCAGTAACAGTTACTCTACCTTTCAGTAACAGTTACTCTACCTTTCAGTAACAGTTGCTCTACCTTTCAGTAACAGTTACTGTACCTTTCAGTAACAGTTACTCTACCTTTCAGTAACAGTTACTCTACCACTCAGTAACAGTTACTCTACCTCTCAGTAACAGTTACTCTACCATTCAGTAACAGTTACTCTACCACTCAGTAACAGTTACTCTACCTTTCAGTAACAGTTACTCTACCTTTCAGTAACAGTTACTCTACCTTTCAGTAACAGTTACTCTACCTTTCAGTAACAGTTACTCTACCTTTCAGTAACAGTTACTCTACCTTTCAGTAACAGTTACTCTACCTTTCAGTAACAGTTACTCTACCTTTCAGTAACAGTTACTCTACCTTTCAGTAACAGTTACTCTACCTTTGAGTAACAGTTACGGTACCTTTGAGTAACAGTTACTGTATCTTTCAGTAACAGTTACTCTACCTTTCAGTAACAGTTACTCTACCTTTCAGTAACAGTTACTCTACCTTTCAGTAACAGTTACTCTACCTTTCAGTAACAGTTACTCTACCTTTCAGTAACAGTTACTCTACCTTTCAGTAACAGTTACTCTACCTTTCAGTAACAGTTACTCTACCTTTCAGTAACAGTTACTCTACCTTTGAGTAACAGTTACGGTACCTTTGAGTAACAGTTACTGTATCTTTCAGTAACAGTTACTCTACCTTTCAGTAACAGTTACTCTACCTTTCAGTAACAGTTACTCTACCACTCAGTAACAGTTACTCTACCTCTCAGTAACAGTTACTCTACCATTCAGTAACAGTTACTCTACCACTCAGTAACAGTTACTCTACCTTTCAGTAACAGTTACTCTACCTTTCAGTAACAGTTACTCTACCTTTCAGTAACAGTTACTCTACCTTTCAGTAACAGTTACTCTACCTTTCAGTAACAGTTACTCTACCTTTCAGTAACAGTTACTCTACCTTTCAGTAACAGTTACTCTACCTTTCAGTAACAGTTACTCTACCTTTCAGTAACAGTTACTCTACCTTTGAGTAACAGTTACGGTACCTTTGAGTAACAGTTACTGTATCTTTCAGTAACAGTTACTCTACCTTTCAGTAACAGTTACTCTACCTTTCAGTAACAGTTACTCTACCTTTCAGTAACAGTTACTCTACCTTTCAGTAACAGTTACTCTACCTTTCAGTAACAGTTACTCTACCTCTCAGTAACAGTTACTCTACCTTTCAGTAACAGTTACTCTACCTTTCAGTAACAGTTACTCTACCTTTCAGTAACAGTTACTCTACCTTTCAGTAACAGTTACTCTACCTTTCAGTAACAGTTACTCTACCTTTCAGTAACAGTTACTCTACCTCTCAGTAACAGTTACTCTACCTCTCCGTAACAGTTACTCTACCTTTCAGTAACAGTTACTCTACCTCTCAGTAACAGTTACTCTACCTTTCAGTAACAGTTACTCTACCTTTCAGTAACAGTTACTCTACCTTTCAGTAACAGTTACTCTACCTTTCAGTAACAGTTACGGTACCTTTGAGTAACAGTTACTGTATCTTTCAGTAACAGTTACTGTATCTTTCAGTAACAGTTACTCTACCTCTCAGTAACAGTTACTCTACCTCTCAGTAACAGTTACTCTCTGACTCTAGTAACCGTCGTCCTGCCTTGCCTGAACTGTCTCAGTTATTAAGGCTCAGTCCTCGCTCTGGGATTTGTGTGTTGAATCTATAAAATCTTGATGATTTGTTCTTTTCTGCCTTGTTAAACATACTTCATACTTTCCTTTAGCTGTTATACACAAACCCACAACTGACATGAGAGTCTTCTTATGTGTATTGTATATATAGTGTTAGAATATCTTTGTAATGAAATTATATACTCCTTTGTTTCTAATTTAATGTTTTGTGGTCGCATGAAGAGAAAGATAACAGAACTTTCAGGAGAATGTACGAAGCCATCACGACTATACAACACTGGGAAGGGATCAGGATAAGGATTTGGGATGGGGGAGGAATGTTGCCCAAACACTTGGACGGTCGGGGATTGAACGCCGACCCGCATGAAGCGAGACCGTCACTCTACCGTCCAGCCCAAGTGGCTGGAGTACTCAAAAGAGTCATCACTCTTCCCCCGTGTTAATAAGAAGTGAGCGGAAGCTTGAGGCAGCAGCGTCCTCCCGCTGCCGCACTGTGCCGCTGCTCTGTGTAACATCAGTAAGTGTTCACGCTCCAACCAGCGGCTCTGTTCTCCACACTCACCCACTGCGGCCTGGTCCCAGGAGCGAAGGACCGGACCAGTAGAGCAGGCAAGACCTCAGTATGCCAGCAGCCGGCGGGGCCCGGGTCTCCTCACGAAGAGGATATGTCAACAAGAACACTGAAGTCTGACAGAGCAGATGGACAGTTGGGAAAATGTCTCCGGTGACTGGCAACACTTGTGAGTTATGACATGTGTGATTATTGTGTACACATTGTGGGCGGCCCTCGCTTGTTGTCATGTACAGTTTGACACCAGTCACTGTGGGCGACCCTCGCTTGTTGTCATGTACAGTTTGACACCAGTCAATATTAGTGATGTGATGAACATTGTGAAGAGTTATGTGGCATTACTACCAGTCACTGTGGCTACTGTGAAGTATGGTACATCACTACCAGTCTCTGTGAGTACTGTGAAGTATGGTACATCACTACCAGTCACTGTGGGTACTGTGAAGTATGGTGCACCACTACCAGTCACTGTGGGTACTGTGAAGTATGGTGCCTCACTACCAGTCACTGTGGGTACTGTGAAGTATGGTGCACCACTACCAGTCACTGTGGGTACTGTGAAGTATGGTGCCTCACTACCAGTCACTGTGGGTACTGTGAAGTATGGTGCACCACTACCAGTCACTGTGGGTACTGTGAAGTATGGTGCCTCACTACCAGTCACTGTGGCTACTGTGAAGTATGGTACATCACTACCAGTCACTGTGGCTACTGTGAAGTATGGTACATCACTACCAGTCTCTGTGGGTACTGTGAAGTATGGTGCCTCACTACCAGTCACTGTGGGTACTGTGAAGTATGGTGCCTCACTACCAGTCTCTGTGGGTACTGTGAAGTATGGTGCCTCACTACCAGTCACTGTGGCTACTGTGAAGTATGGTACATCACTACCAGTCTCTGTGGGTACTGTGAAGTATGGTGCACCACTACCAGTCACTGTGGGTACTGTGAAGTATGGTGCCTCACTACCAGTCACTGTGGGTACTGTGAAGTATGGTGCCTCACTACCAGTCACTGTGGGTACTGTGATGTATGGTACATCACTACCAGTCACTGTGGGTACTGTGAAGTATGGTACATCACTACCAGTCACTGTGAGTACTGTGAAGTATGGTGCCTCACTACCAGTCTCTGTGGGTACTGTGAAGTATGGTGCCTCACTACCAGTCACTGTGGGTACTGTGAAGTATGGTACATCACTACCAGTCTCTGTGGGTACTGTGAAGTATGGTGCCTCACTACCAGTCACTGTGGGTACTGTGATGTATGGTGCATTACTACCAGTCACTGTGGGTACTGTGAAGTATGGTACATCACTACCAGTCACTGTGGGTACTGTGAAGTATGGTGCCTCACTACCAGTCACTGTGGCTACTGTGAAGTATGGTGCCTCACTACCAGTCACTGTGGGTACTATGAAGTATGGTACATCACTACCAGTCACTGTGGGTACTGTGAAGTATGGTACATCACTACCAGTCACTGTGGGTACTGTGAAGTATGGTACATCACTACCAGTCACTGTGGGTACTGTGAAGTATGGTGCACCACTACCAGTCACTGTGGGTACTGTGAAGTATGGTGCATTACTACCAGTCACTGTGGGTACTGTGAAGTATGGTACACCACTACCAGTCACTGTGGGTACTGTGAAGTATGGTGCCTCACTACCAGTCACTGTGGGTACTGTGAAGTATGGTGCCTCACTACCAGTCACTGTGGGTACTGTGAAGTATGGTACATCACTACCAGTCACTGTGGGTACTGTGAAGTATGGGGCCGGACACTGTAGTGAGATAATACTGTGACCCATATATAATCAGCCTCACTAAGTACAGTAATATGTATTGTAATATCCGTATTAAATAATGTTTGTCGGATGTGTAATAATTTGAGATTGACCAAAACTGTTATTGAGCAACTAATTGGTATGTAATACAGTCAACCTTTAGAATTGTTCCCATTTGTCAATAATGAACTAATTATGTGTAAATATATGACAGTCAAAATGAATAAATTAATGTGTTTTTATACACTGTCTCAGTGAAGAAGTATTTGTTATATAAATGAACATTAATGTGAAGTTCAAGCATGTTTATATTCTTTATTTAGTCCGTCCTCCTAAGGTTTCCCAACGTCAAGAAACGGTCGTACTAAAGTGCCCTTATCCTAGCCTACCAGAGGACCCAAAACAGAAAACGGGACAGTATGTCAATTTCGGGAGCTGGTGCCATTTTCTGGTACGACAACTTTTAGCCTTAGGGCGAGTATACGTCAAAATGCGATGTTCTGTTAGGAGGACGGCTTGCTTTATTACCTCTGAGAAATTTTTATTTATACAATTATTAAGATTTTGTCTTTATTATTATCCCTCATTGAGTTATATATATTTATAAATACTATTATATCATGTTATTCTTTCATAATTATGTTTCCGGCTTTAAATTAGGAATAGTCTGAGTGTGCTTCAATATTACGGCCTTAATGACTGGCGTGTTGGTATACTTTTATTGGCATTGTTTCATTCTGTGTATTGAAACATTATTATCGCTGGCATTGTGCTGGTAAATTGTTAGTGAGATGAGGAAGCAACTGTTATTTACAAATATTCTTATGTGGGAGTGGTAGGAGCAGATGAGTTTACTCTGAGTACTTTCCTGTCGCTAAGTTTACGGCCGTGGGTGTAAACCTCTTGGCTAGGCGCCTAGACATCTTCAGTGTACATTATCTTGAGATGATTTCGAGGCTTAGCGTCCCCGCGGCCCGGTCCTCCACCAGGCCTCCTTTTTGTTACACACCCCGAGGAAGCAGCCGGAAGCAGCTGTCTAACTCCCAGGTACATATTTACTGCTAGGTGAACAGGCACATCACGGTGAAAGATACTCTGCCCATTTGTTTCCGCCTCTGATGGGGATCGAACCCGGAACCTTAGGACTACGTGTCCCGAGAGCTGTCCACTCAGTTGTCAGGCTCCCCCCCCCCCCCAATACGTGGAGAGAAATGAGTGTGGGAGCGATGAGTGCCAACTTACTAAGGGTAAGCATGTCGTGGTACAGGGGTTAGGTGGGGGGCTGGGAGCACCCAGATCACTGGTCCGAGTCACCCACTCATTACACACCAGGTCAAGGGTAATGGGCCATATATGTGGAATATTGTTCATAGGTCTTTGGGTCTCCAAACGAAAGGACCTATTTTAGTATAATGATAGATGGGGTACCCGGCTGCGCTCGGGTCTCTCTTCCCCTCCTTCCCTCTCACAATCCACTCCTCTCTCATCACTTTTTTCCCCTTATCTCGTATCTCATTCCCTATCCCACCTTTGTCTTTCCTTTTACTTCCTCTCCCCTTTCTCCGCCCTTCTCCACCTCGCTCTCCTTCTCTCTCAAAATACTTAGTGTTTCAGAACTGAAGGCGTTAAATAACTCTATGGTAAACACTTCCTCTCTTTCAGCCCAGACTCCATTAAAATCCCAGGGGGGAGGGGGGGCCGTAGATGCTGATATTTTCTTAAAGTGTGGTAGTGGGTGCGACCCTGACTGGACCATAACTCTCCCATACTGCCCGTAATTCCTATTTGAGAGTTGTGTGCGGTTAGCCCCAAGCGTCTGGCTTCCTCTTGGCTAAATAAGCAAACATATATATATATATATATATATATATATATATATATATATATATATATATATATATATATATATATATATATATATATGTCGTACCTAGTAGCCAGAACGCACTTCTCAGCCTACTATGCAATGCCCGATTTGCCTAATAAGCCAAGTTTTCATGAATTGTTTTTCATCTACCTAACCTACCTAACCTAACCTAACTTTTTCGGCTACCTAACCTAACCTAACCTATAAAGATAGGTTAGGTTAGGTTAGGTAGGGTTGGTTAGGTTCGGTCATATATCTACGTTAATTTTAACTCCAATAAAAAAATTGACCTCATACATAATGAAATGGGTAGGTTTATCATTTCATAAGAAAAAAAATAGAGAAAATATATTAATTCACGAAAACTTGGCTTATTAGGCAAATCGGGCCTTGCATAGTAGGCCAAAAAGTGCGTTCTGGCTACTAGGTACGACATATATATATATATATATATATATATATATATATATATATATATATATATATATATATATATATATATATATATATATATATATATATTTTGCGAACAAGCCTGAATGGTCCCCAGGACATATGCAACTGAAAACTCACACCCCAGAAGTGACTCGAACCCATACTCCCAGAAGCAACGCAACTGGTATGTACAAGACGCCTTAATCCACTTGACCATCACGACCGGACATAATGAGGTGATAGCCGAGGCTATATGAACCACCCCACCGCCGGCACTCGTATGCCGGCGGTGGGTTCTCGTATGGGAGTATGGGTTCGAGTCACTTCTGGGGTGTGAGTTTTCAGTTGCATATGTCCTGGGGACCATTCAGGCTTGTTCGCATTTGTGTTCCTCACGTGTGCCCCAAAGAATGAGGTGATTTGGTAAAATGCTATGCCCAAGATAACTATCCGAGTGCCGGCGGTGGGGTGGTTCATATAGCCTCGGCTATCACCTCATTATGTCCGGTCGTGATGGTCAAGTGGATTAAGGCGTCTTGTACATACCAGTTGCGTTGCTTCTGGGAGTATGGGTTCGAGTCACTTCTGGGGTGTGAGTTTTCAGTTGCATATGTCCTGGGGACCATTCAGGCTTGTTCGCATTTGTGTTCCTCACGTGTGCCCCAAAGAATGAGGTGATTTGGTAAAATGCTATGCCCAAGATAACTATCAGAGTGCCGGCGGTGGGGTGGTTCATATAGCCTCGGCTATCACCTCATTATGTCCGGTCGTGATGGTCAAGTGGATTAAGGCGTCTTGTACATACCAGTTGCGTTGCTTCTGGGAGTATGGGTTCGAGTCACTTCTGGGGTGTGAGTTTTCAGTTGCATATGTCCTGGGGACCATTCAGGCTTGTTCGCATTTGTGTTCCTCACGTGTGCCCCAAAGAATGAGGTGATTTGGTAAAATGCTATGCCCAAGATAACTATCCGAGTGCCGGCGGTGGGGTGGTTCATATAGCCTCGGCTATCACCTCATTATGTCCGATCGTGATGGTCAAGTGGATTAAGGCGTCTTGTACATACCAGTTGCGTTGCTTCTGGGAGTATGGGTTCGAGTCACTTCTGGGGTGTGAGTTTTCAGTTGCATATGTCCTGGGGACCATTCAGGCTTGTTCGCATTTGTGTTCCTCACGTGTGCCCCAAAGAATGAGGTGATTTGGTAAAATGCTATGCCCAAGATAACTATCCGAGTGCCGGAGGTGGGGTGGTTCATATAGCCTTGGCTATCACCTCATTATGTCCAGTCGTGATGGTCAAGTGGATTAAGGCGTCTTGTACATACCAGTTGCGTTGCTTCTGGGAGTATGGGTTCGAGTCACTTCTGGGGTGTGAGTTTTCAGTTGCATATGTCCTGGGGACCATTCAGGCTTGTTCGCATTTGTGTTCCTCACGTGTGCCCCAAAGAATGAGGTGATTTGGTAAAATGCTATGCCCAAGATAACTATCCGAGTGCCGGCGGTGGGGTGGTTCATATAGCCTCGGCTATCACCTCATTATGTCCGGTCGTGATGGTCAAGTGGATTAAGGCGTCTTGTACATACCAGTTGCGTTGCTTCTGGGAGTATGGGTTCGAGTCACTTCTGGGGTGTGAGTTTTCAGTTGCATATGTCCTGGGGACCATTCAGGCTTGTTCGCATTTGTGTTCCTCACGTGTGCCCCAAAGAATGAGGTGATTTGGTAAAATGCTATGCCCAAGATAACTATCCGAGTGCCGGCGGTGGGGTGGTTCATATAGCCTCGGCTATCACCTCATTATGTCCGGTCGTGATGGTCAAGTGGATTAAGGCGTCTTGTACATACCAGTTGCGTTGCTTCTGGGAGTATGGGTTCGAGTCACTTCTGGGGTGTGAGTTTTCAGTTATATATATATATTTTGTATATTTTGGTAGCAGTCTTTCCTGTAGACATATATTATTAAATATGACCGAAAAAGTAAGATTAATAATTCTAACACGAATTTTCTTAATAATGGTTCTTTTCACTGTCGATGGTAATTGAACAATCAATTCTCAAAAATTCATTTTTATTTTTAGTCTGACGCGACACTTGAACGCGTTTCGTAATAACTTGTTACATTTTGAAAGACTTTAGTTTACACACACACAACTATAACCTGCAAACGCTAAAACAGATTTTTTACTATGCTTTAATTCGATTGATTGATTGATGAAGATTAAGCCACCCAAGAGGTGGCACGGGCATGAATAGCCCGTAAGTGGTGGCCCTTTCGAGCCATTACCAGTATCAAAAGATGATACTGGAGATCTGTGGAGGCGCAACTGCACCCTGCGTGACGGGAGATGTCTCCCGGACCAAGTGGTGACCAAATGGTGGCTTTAATTCAAACGGCTTTTCATTTTATATACCTGCATTTGGGTGAGGTGATATGTTACAACAGTTTTTAATGAGGTGAAAACAAACTTTCAACACAATATAGAACATGAAATATTGGGTAAAGTTAAAGGGGAAGAATGGAAGTAAATGCAAAGGGCCTATTGGCGCATATTTCTTGATGCTTCTATATTGGTGCGGAGTCTTGAAGTGGGTAGAATATAGTTGTGCATTAATTGGCTGTTGATTGCTGGTGTTGACTTCTTAATGTGTAGTGCCATGCAGATATCAAGCCGCCTGCTATCGCTGTATCTATCAATGATTTCCGTGTTTTTTGTTAAGACCTCTCTGGTGATGGTCTGGTTGTGGGAAGAGATTATATGTTCCTTAATGGAGCCCTGTTGCTTATGCATCGTTAATCGCCTGGAAATAGATGTTGTTGTCTTGCCTATATACTGAGTTCTTTGAGGCTTACAGTCCCCAAGTGGGCATTTGAAGGCATAGACGACATTGGTCTCTTTCAAAGCGTTCTGCTTTGTGTCTGGAGAGTTTCTCATGAGTAGGTTGGCAGTTTTCTTGGTTTTATAGTAAATCGTCAATTGTATCTTCTGATTTTTGTCTGTAGGGATAACGTTTTTATTAACAATATCTTTCAGGACCCTTTCCTCCGTTTTATGAGCTGTGGAAAAGTAGTTCCTGTAAAATAGTCAAATAGGGGGTACAGGTGTTGTGTTAATTGTCTCTTCAGAGGTTGCATGGCGTTTCACCTTCCTTCTTATGATGTCTTCAACGAAACCATTGGAGAAAACGTTGTTGACTAGGACCTGCCTTACCCTACAGAGTTCTTCATCGACTTGCTTCCATCCTCAGCTGTGGCTGAGAGCATGATCGACATAAGTACAACACTCCTCTTGTACCTGTTTGGGCAGTCACTGTTGGCATTGAGGCACATTCCTATGTTTGTTTCCTTAGTGTAGACTGCAGTGTGGAAATCTCCGCTCCTTTCCATGACTGTTACATCTAGAAAGGGCAGCTTCCCATCCTTCTCCATCTCGTAAGTGAAACGCAACACAGAATTCTGCTCAAATGCCTCCTTCAGCTCCTGCAGATGTCTGACATCAGGTACCTGTGTAAAAATGTCATCAACATACCTGCAGTATATGGTCGGTTTCAAGTTCATGTCGACTAAGCCCTTTTGTTCGATGGTACCCATGTAGAAGTTCGCAAACAGGACACCTAGGGGAGAACCCATAGCGACCCCATCTACTTGCTTATACATGTGCCCATCTGGGCTCAAGAAGGGTGCCTCTTTAGTACAAGCTTGGAGTGGTTACCTGAGAATGTTTTCTGGTATGTCAAGAGGAGTACAGGCTGGATCACGATACACTCTGTCCACTATCATCCGGATTGTTTCGTCCACAGGTACGTTGGTAAACAGTGATTCTACGTCCAACGAGGCTCTTATCCCTGTGGCCTGTGTTCCCCGCAGTAAGTCAACAAATTTCTTTGGAGACTTCAGGGTGAAGGCGCAGGGGGCATAAGGAGTCAGCAAGCCGTTGAGTCGCTTCGCCAGTCTGTATGTAGGTGTGGGTATCTGGCTGATGATTGGCCGAAGTGGGTTTCCAGGCTTGTGTGTCTTGACATTTCCATACGCATACCTAGGTTTGCTGGGTATGCGTATGTCGTCCTGTTGGACGACATATTCGACTTGTAGACACAAAAGAAGGTCACCACCAAAGACACCTTACAAGCAGAACTTATTGCAGAAGGAGGAAAAATTCGAGGCAACTACAGAAGCACCATACTGTCCCCCGAGCTCAAAGCGGCAGCTAAGAGCCTTCGTGAGAACAAGGAGATAGTCGTCAGGAGAGGTGACAAGTCGCCCAATATACGTCATTCTTTAAAAAGACGAATATCTGGCGAAAATGAACCTCATACTCTCTGACCAAACTAAATTCCAAAAGATAACGAAGAACACTACAGGCGAATTGAAAACAAATGTTAAGAGATTGATCCAAACTGTGAACGCCAAGAAATCCGGACTCCACCTGCCAAAGATTATTGGGGAATACAAACCTGGGTATGCGTATGGAAATGTCAAGACACACAAGCCTGGAAACCAACTTCGGCCAATCATCAGCCAGATATGGTACAAAAGTTTTGGATGAGGTGACAAACACAAGACAGAACACGAAACAATGGGTATAAATTGGATAAGTGAACATATGAATGGAAGTAACTGCAGAAGGTCTATTGGCCCATACTTCCTCTTGCTGCTTCCATATTAGTTCGGGGTCTTGAAGTAGGTAGAATTAAAGTTGTACATTAATTGGCTGTTGATTGCGGGTGTTGACTTTTTGGTGTGTAGTGCCTTGCTGATGTCAAGCCGCCTCCTCTCGCCATACCTATCGATGATTTCTGCGTTGTTTGTTAATATTTCTCTGGTGATGGTTTGGCTGTGAGAAGAGATTATGTGTTCCTTGATGGCTCCATGTTGCTTATGCATTGTTAGTCGCCTAGAAATAGACGTTGTTGTCTTGCCTATTTACTGAGTTCTTTGGGGCTTACAGTCCCCGAGTGGGCATTTAAAGGCATAGACGACGTTGGTCTCCTTCAAAGCGTTTTATATATATATATATATATATATATATATATATATATATATATATATATATATATATATATAGTCATATATATATATATATATATATATATATATATATATATATATATATATATATATATATATATATATATATATATATATATATATATATATATAGTTTGTAAATCACAAAGATATTAAGACGTGATGAACAATGTGTCAAACCAAGAAGGATGGATGAGTTAGGCTTAAGACTCATAAGCCTAATTATTCCCACGAGGCCTATCGTCAGTTCTGTGGGAGCCATTTCTTACAAGCTTTCTAAATGGCTCACCAAAATCCTGGCCTCATTGTTAGGAACTATTTCCTCTTTTCATTTGACCAATTTTATTGAATTAATAAAAGTAAAAATGTTCCAATCAATCCTGATGTCAAGTTAATCAGTTGGGACTTTTGTCCTTTGTTTACTAAGGTTCTGGTTGATGATATTCTTGGTTACCTTGCTCATTAATTAATGAACCGTGAATTACCTCTGCCTGCTGATATAATGCGTCAATCTCATTAAGCTGTGTGTAAAAGAATGTAAATTTTATTTTAGTAATGAGTATTATTTTCAGTCTTTTGGAATGGCAATATGGAAACCTTTATCTTTAATTCTGATGATAGTTTTACTAGGAAAATGATTCTGAGTGAAGTAAAATTAGATCTCATTAAATGGCTGAATGAAAGCAGTCTTATTAGCTACGCTCTTTGGGGTATGGAGAGGGGTTACGATTGCTAGCATCTAGATGAACACCTCTAGGAAAAACCTTTATCGACATTGCTTTCAAACTTTTACATGGAATTTCTCGAAAATAAATTTGTTTCAACTTTTGAAAACATCTTTTCAACTGTTTTTTAAACTACTTATAACAACTTTTAATACAACATTTGCAAGACCACTACGGGCTCACCATAGCCCGTGATACTTAGAACTTTTGTTTCCAGTATCTGAATCTAAAACAACAGCAACAACCCAGCAGGCAGATTACTCCTGGTGGTCTCTGGGGCTGTACACATCTCCTCCTTCACTCCACGTGGTCTGACTACGACGGTGGTGGTGCAGCCTAGTGTACAGTGTATAGTCATCCTTCTTGTTTTCTAAAGTAACGTATATATTAAGTTTTGTTTTGTGTGTCAGCCAAGTTTTCAGGAATTGTTATTTTGTTTTGAATAATATTATCATATGTAAAGGCTTTAATTATTTATGTTTGTTTATTCCTGCAACAATCACACTGCAAAGATCTTTAGCAGTTTTATTTACTTTGTTTTAGTTTGTTTTAATTAATGTACGTAAGGAAAACTACAGCTACCAGGTAGTTGCGGCACTACCTACAACACGTCACAATATATATATATATATATATATATATATATATATATATATATATATATATATATATATATATATATATATATATCGTACCTAGTAGCCAGAACGCACTTCTCAGCCTACTATGCAAGGCCCGATTTGCCTAATAAGCCAAGTTTTCATGAATTAATTGTTTTTCGACTACCTAACCTACCTAACCTAACCTAAGTTTTTCGGCTACCTAACCAAACCTAACCTATAAAGATAGGTTAGGTTAGGTTAGGTAGGGTTGGTTAGGTTCGGTCATATATCTACGTTAATTTTAACTCCAATAAAAAAAAATTTACCTCATACATAATGAAATGGGTAGCTTTATCATTTCATAAGAAAAAAAATAGAAAAAATATATTAATTCAGGAAAATTTGGCTTATTAGGCAAATCGGGCCTTGCATAGTAGGCCAAAAAGTGAGTTCTGGCTACTAGGTACGACATATATATATATATATAAACTAGCAGTACCCGGCCACGCTTTGCTGTGGCTCATGCGTTGCTGAGCTACATTAATCTTCCCTGTCCCTCAGTCCTCCCCACCATTCCCCCCCCCCTCACCCATCTCTTCGGCCTCCCAACCATTCCCCACTCCACCATCCTCTCTTCCTTCCCACCATGCCCCACTCCCCTGTCCCTTTGTCCTCCCCACCATTCTCCCTTCCCCCATCCCCTCGTCCCCACCATCCCAAACTTCCCCGTCCCCTCGTCCTTTGCCACCATTACCCCCTCCCTTGTCCCCTCGTCCTCCCCACCATCTCTCACTTCCGTTACTTCGTCATCCCCACCATTCCCCACTCCCTCGTCCGATGCCTTCCCAAATGGTCTGCTGTTCCCATCAGAAAATTGGGAATATCAAGTGATCTGTTGTTCCCATCACTAAAATATAAGAAAACAGTTAAAAAATGAAATGAAACTAGGAAAAAAAAAACTATACTCACGAAATGAACGGTATGGTAAACAACACAGCTCAATTCCAACGCAATTCACACAAAATAATTAAATAAAAATAAAAATAAATAATAATCTATGAAAATTAAATTTATCAATGCAATCGGAAACATTGAGATGGAATTGTAACATTTAGTATAGCAGGTGTGTTTCTCTTACATGCAACAGATGGCGCTGGTTTTCAAGAAAAGCATAGTTTTACCTGTCACAAGTGTGGCATCTATACTTATTCTTACGAAATGAACGGTATGGTAAACAACACAGCTCAATTCCAACACAATGGCACACAAAATAATTCAATAAAAAATAAAATAAATCGAAATCTATGAAAATAAAATTTATCAGTGCAATCGGAAACATTGAAATTAAATTCGCGATATTTAGTAAAGTGTGCATGTTGCTTTTATGTGCAACAGATGGCGCTCTTTTTCAAAAAAACGTTATTACCTGTTACAGGGGAGGCATCTATATAGTAGGCATATAAAATGACACGACTAATCGAATGTAACGTTGTGTCAAAATTTCAAAGATATCAGTGAAGAACTTTCGGAGATTACAGCGAGGGTTGCCCTTACGTCCAACAGATGGCGCTGTTTTTCAAAAAAACATTTTTTTGTCCTGTCACAGGTGAGGCATGTATATAGTATATATATAAAAGACGCGCCTACTCGAATGCAACGTTCTGTCAAAATTTCAAAGCAATCGGTAAAGAGGTTTCGAAGATTTCCCTCATATGAAAAACACATCATAAACACAGTTTTTCAGAAAAAGCATGTTTTTTTTTTTACCGTCACAGACGTGACAACAGTATAGTATGTGTATAAAAACCTGACCGGATGCGAATTGAACATTGTGTTAAAATTTCAAAGCCATCGGTGAAGAACTATATATATATATATATATATATATATATATATATATATATATATATATATATATATATATATATATATATATACAATCTTTGGACAACACCCACCAGTGGGACTCGAACCCAGAAAGCACAACTACCTTCCAGTAGCTGGCATAACTAGTATGCTTTAACCCACTACGCCATCAGACCTTACAAAAGAAGTAGATAGTTCGAGATATATATATCTCAAACATCTCTACCTCCCGAAGGCACCAGATGAGTGAGGGGTCAGTCTGCAATTTTCGTCAAGCCACTGTCAATGTGAGAGAACTCGTGTCCAGCTTATAAGCCTATACTTGCATAAACCACAAGTGAAGATAAACAATCTTTGGACAACACCCACCAGTGGGACTCGAACCCAGAAAGCACAACTACCTTCCAGTAGCTGGCATAACTAGTATGCTTTAACCCACTACGCCATCAGACCTTACAAAAGAAGTAGATAGTTCGAGATATATATATCTCAAACATCTCTACCTCCCGAAGGCACCAGATGAGTGAGGGGTCAGTCTGCAATTTTCGTCAAGCCACTGTCAATGTGAGAGAACTCGTGTCCAGCTTATAAGCCTATACTTGCATAAACCACAAGTGAAGATAAACAATCTTTGGACAACACCCACCAGTGGGACTCGAACCCAGAAAGCACAACTACCTTCCAGTAGCTGGCATAACTAGTATGCTTTAACCCACTACGCCATCAGACCTTACAAAAGAAGTAGATAGTTCGAGATATATATATCTCAAACATCTCTACCTCCCGAAGGCACCAGATGAGTGAGGGGTCAGTCTGCAATTTTCGTCAAGCCACTGTCAATGTGAGAGAACTCGTGTCCAGCTTATAAGCCTATACTTGCATAAACCACAAGTGAAGATAAACAATCTTTGGACAACACCCACCAGTGGGACTCGAACCCAGAAAGCACAACTACCTTCCAGTAGCTGGCATAACTAGTATGCTTTAACCCACTACGCCATCAGACCTTACAAAAGAAGTAGATAGTTCGAGATATATATATCTCAAACATCTCTACCTCCCGAAGGCACCAGATGAGTGAGGGGTCAGTCTGCAATTTTCGTCAAGCCACTGTCAATGTGAGAGAACTCGTGTCCAGCTTATAAGCCTATACTTGCATAAACCACAAGTGAAGATAAACAATCTTTGGACAACACCCACCAGTGGGTGCTTATAAGCTGGACACGAGTTCTCTCACATTGACAGTGGCTTGACGAAAATTGCAGACTGACCCCTCACTCATCTGGTGCCTTCGGGAGGTAGAGATGTTTGAGATATATATATCTCGAACTATCTACTTCTTTTGTAAGGTCTGATGGCGTAGTGGGTTAAAGCATACTAGTTATGCCAGCTACTGGAAGGTAGTTGTGCTTTCTGGGTTCGAGTCCCACTGGTGGGTGTTGTCCAAAGATTGTTTATCTTCACTTGTGGTTTATGCAAGTATAGGCTTATAAGCTGGACACGAGTTCTCTCACATTGACAGTGGCTTGACGAAAATTGCAGACTGACCCCTCACTCATCTGGTGCCTTCGGGAGGTAGAGATGTTTGAGATATATATATCTCGAACTATCTACTTCTTTTGTAAGGTCTGATGGCGTAGTGGGTTAAAGCATACTAGTTATGCCAGCTACTGGAAGGTAGTTGTGCTTTCTGGGTTCGAGTCCCACTGGTGGGTGTTGTCCAAAGATTGTTTATCTTCACTTGTGGTTTATGCAAGTATAGGCTTATATATATATATATATAAACTTCTGGGGTGTGAGTTTTCAGTTGCATATTGTCCTGGGGACCATTCAGGCTTGTTCGCATATATATATATATATATATATATATATATATATATATATATATATATATATATATATATATATATATATATATATATATGTCGTACCTAGTAGCCAGAACGCACTTCTCAGCCTACTATGCAGGGCCAGATTTGCTTAATAAGCCAAGTTTTCATGAATTAATGTTTTTTCGACTACCTAACCTAACCTAACCTACCTTTTTCGGCTACCTAACCGAACCTAACCTATAGAGATAGGTTAGGTTAGGTTAGGTTCGGTCATATATCTACGTTAATTTTAACTCCACTAAAAAAAATTGACCTCATACATAATGAAATGGGTAGCTTTATCATTTCATAAGAAAAAAATTAGAGAAAATATATTAATTCAGGAAAACTTGGCTTATTAGGCAAATCGGGCCTTGCATAGTAGGCTGAGAAGTGCGTTCTGGCTACTAGGTACGACATATTATATATATATATATATATATATATATATATATATATATATATATATATATATATATATATATATATATATATATATATATATATATATGGCCCGATTTGCCTAATAAGCCAAGTTTTCATGAATTAATTGTTTTTCGACTACCTAACCTAACCTAACTTTTTCGGCTACCTAACCTAACCTATAAAGATAGGTTAGGTTAGGTTAGGTAGGGTTGGTTAGGTTCGGTCATATATCTACGTTAATTTTTACTCCAATAAAAAAATTGACCTCATACATAATGAAATGGGTAGCTTTATCATTTCATAAGAAAAAATTTGAGAAAATATATTAATTCAGGAAAACTTGGCTTATTAGGCAAATCGGGCCATGCATAGCTGGCCGAGTACGACGTTCTGGCTACTAGGTACAACATTATATATATATATATATATATATATATATATATATATATATATATATATATATATATATATATATATATATATATATGTCGTACCTAATAGCCAGAACTCACTTCTTGGCCTACTATGCAAGCCCCGATTTGCCTAATAAGCCAAGTTTTCCTGAATCAATATATTTTCTCTAATTTTTTTCTTATGAAATGATAAAGCTACCCATTTCATTATGTATGAGGTCAATTTTTTTTTATTAGAGTTAAAATTAACGTAGATATATGACCGAACCTAACCAACCCTACCTAACCTAACCTAACCTATCTTTATAGGTTAGGTTGGGTTAGGTAGCGGAAAAAGTTAGGTTAGGTTAGGTTAGGTAGGTTAGGTAGTCGAAAAAACAATAATTCATGAAAACTTAGCTTATTAGGCAAATCGGGCCTTGCATAGTAGGCCAAGAAGTGAGTTCTGGCTATTAGGTACGACATATATATATATATATATATATATATATATATATATATATATATATATATATATATATATATATATATGTCGTACCTAGTAGCCAGAACGCACTTCTCAGCCTACTATGCAAGGCCTGATTTGCCTAATAAGCCAAGTTTTCCTGAATTAATATATTTTCTATAATTTTTTTCTTGTGAAATGATAAAGCTACTTATTTCATTATGTATGAGGTCAATTTTTTTTATTGGAGTTTAAATTAACGTAGATATATGACCGAACCTAACCAACCCTACCTAACCTAACCTAACCTATCTTTATAGGTTAGGTTAGGTTAGGTAGCCGAAAAAGTTAGGTTAGGTTAGGTTAGGTAGGTTAGGTAGTCTAAAAAGAATTAATTCATGAAAACTTGGCTTATTAGGCAAATCGGGCCTTGCATAGTAGGCTGAGAAGTGCGTTCTGGCTACTAGGTACGACATATATATATATATATATATATATATATATATATATATATATATATATATATATATATATATATATATATATATATATATATATATAAATGGAAATGTTCGTTTGTTCAAAATCGCTAATCTCCGAAAGTTCTTCACCGATTGCTTTGCAATTTTTACACAACGTTCCATTCGAATACGCGCGCGTTTTTATGTACCTACTATATAGATGCCACACCTGTGACACGTAAAATCATGCTTCTTTTGAAAAACTGTGCCATTTGTTGCAATATAATAGCAACAGACGCTATACTAAATATGTTACGATTTTCAATGTTTCTGATTTTATTGATAAATTAATTTTTCATAGATTTTGAATTATTTTCATTTTGATTTAATTATTTTTATGTGACATAGCATTGTAATTGAGCTGAGTTGTATACCATACCGTTCATTTCATGAGTATAGTATTTTTTTTTTCATTTATTTTTTTAACTGTTTTTCTTACATTTCAGTGATGGGAACATCATATTATTTGATGTTCCCAATTTTCTGATGGGAACATCAGATCATTTGGGAATGCATAGAACGTGGGAGTGGTGAATGGTGGGGAGGACGAGGGGACAGGAGAGGGGGTAATAGTGGCGAGAATGAGGGGACGAGGGAGTTGGAGGACGGTGGGAACGAGGGACAGGGAAATGGAGAATGGTGGGGAGGACAAGAGGACAGGGGAGTAGGGGATGGTGGGGGAGGACGAGGGGATGGAGGGGGGGTAGGGAATGGTAGATAGGAAGAGGGGACAGGGGAGTGGGAGATGGTGGGGTGGACGAGGGGACGGTAGAGTGGGGAACGGTTAGGAGGATGAGGGAACGGTGGAATGGGGAATTGTAGGGAGGACAAAGGAACGGGGGATAGGGGAATGGTGGGGAGGACGAGGGGATGGGGAAGGGGGGGATGGTGGGGAGGACGAGGGGATGGGGATGGTGGGGGAGGACTGGGGGACAGGGAAGGTTGCTGTGGCTCAGCAACGCACATGCGTTGTAGGCGCCACTTTCCCCCAGGTACATGTCTGCAGAAGGCGCAGATTACTTTGATGATATTCTTACCTCTTACCTTGATATTCTTACCTCTTGCTGATATTCTTACCTCTTACCTTGATATTCTTACCTCTTATCTTGCTGATATTCTTACCTCTTATCTTGCTGATATTCTTACCTCTTACCTTGATGATATTCTTACCTCTTATCTTGCTGATATTCTTACCTCTTACCTTGATGATATTCTTACCTCTTATCTTGCTGATATTCTTACCTCTTACCTTGATGATATTCTTACCTCTTACCTTGATGATATTCTTGCCTCTTACCTTGATGATATTCTTGCCTCTTACCTTGATGATATTCTTATCTCTTACCTTGATGATATTCTTGCCTCTTACATTGATGATATTCTTACCTCTTACCTTGATGATATTCTTACCTCTTACCTTGATGATATTCTTGCCTCTTACCTTGATGATATTCTTACCTCTTACCTTGATGATATTCTTGCCTCTTACCTTGATGATATTCTTACCTCTTACCTTGATGATATTCTTGCCTCTTACCTTGATGATATTCTTGCCTCTTACCTTGATGATATTCTTATCTCTTACCTTGATGATATTCTTGCCTCTTACCTTGATGATATTCTTACCTCTTACCATGATGATATTCTTGCCTCTTACCTTGATAATATTCTTACCTCTTACCTTGATAATATTCTTACCTCTTACCATGATGATATTCTTACCTCTTACCTTGATGATATTCTTACCTCTTACCTTGATGATATTCTTACCTCTTACCTTGATGATATTCTTACCTCTTACCTTGCTGATATTCTTACCTCTTACCTTAATATTACTGTAGACAACACTAATACCATTCCCTAAACATGAGTCATCACTCTCCTCTCACAACTCATCATTTACTCACTATTCACTTCTCAGTTATTCAGTTTTTAACTCATAACATCTTACAAGCATCGCAAGTGTTCTTAATATGTATAATGTTATAAATACTCCAACCCTTCCATAAGTGCATAATGCATGCAGGTACTTGAGGTAATCCCAGGATTAATATACTGGGAGTAATGAGCATTACTCCCAGGATTAATATACTGGGAGCAATGTTCATTACTCCCAGGATTAATATACTGGGAGTAATGAACATTACTCCCAGGATTAATATACTGGGAGTAATGAACATTACTCCCAGGATTAATATACTGGGAGTAATGAACATTACTCCCAGGATTAATATACTGGGAGTAATGAACATTACTCCCAGGATTAATATACTGGGAGCAATGAACATTACTCCCAGGATTAATATACTGGGAGTAATGAACATTACTCCCAGGATTAATATACTGGGAGTAATGAACATTAATCCCAGGATTAATATACTGGGAGTAATGAACATTACTCCCAGGATTAATATACTGGGAGTAATGAACATTACTCCCAGGATTAATATACTGGGAGTAATGAACATTACTCCCAGGATTAATATACTGGGAGTAATGAACATTACTCCCAGGATTAATATACTGGGAGTAATGAACATTACTCCCAGGATTAATATACTGGGAGTAATGAACATTACTCCCAGGATTAATATACTGGGAGCAATGAGCATTACTCCCAGGATTAATATACTGGGAGTAATGAACATTACTCCAGCAGCTTATGAACACTTACATATAATTGTGCTTTAATACACACTTGAGAAGCTCATTTGGGGGAATATTCTGTTTCTTCAGAATATTGGTGGTGACCGGAGGAGTATACGGCCCTCATACCTGAGCCCTCACTACCAGAGATGGTGAGGCGACCCCTGTGAGGCCTTGGCTGGTTGTGAGGCGACCCTTGTGAGGCCTTGGCTGGTTGTGAGGCGACCCTTGTGAGGCCTTGGCTGGTTGTGAGGCGACCCTTGTGAGGCCTTGGCTAGTTGTGAGGCGACCCTTGTGAGGCCTTGGCTGGTTGTGAGGCGACCCTTGTGAGGCCTTGGGTGGTTGTGAGGCGACCCTTGTGAGGCCTTGGGTGGTTGTGAGGCGACCCTTGTGAGGCCTTGGGTGGTTGTGAGGCGACCCTTGTGAGGCCTTGGGTGGTTGTGAGGCGACCCTTGTGAGGCCTTGGGTGGTTGTGAGGCGACCCTTGTGAGGCCTTGGGTGGTTGTGAGGCGACCCTTGTGAGGCCTTGGGTGGTTGTGAGGCGACCCTTGTGAGGCCTTGGGTGGTTGTGAGATGGTGAGGCGACCCTTGTGAGACCTTGGGAGGTTGTGAGGAGATGGTGAGGCGACTGTTGTGATGTAGAGAGTTGGTTGTGAGGGAGATAATGAGGAGAAACAGTAAACTTTAACCCCCTAGATCATGTCACTTGGTCAACGGTATATGTGACTCTTATCAGGGCTCTGACATTACACAGTTAAACAATGGGGTAAATGTGAGACATTTAGGAAACACATTACAGTTGCATGCACAAGGTAATCTCAGTAACGTGAGGTATCTGTGAGAAGATCATTAGGAGCCGTGACCAGGGTTCGAGCCTATGTTGTGGGTACTCCCCAGCACACGCCCTAGACCACTGCCCCACGACATGGTACTGGGAACACGGTACTTATGGGTTTGGTGGTGATGGGGGAAGAGCAGGGGATGGTAATAGAGGAAGAGCAGGGGGATGGTGATGGGGAAGAGCAGTGGGATGGTGATGGGGGAAGAGCAGGGGGATGGTGATGGGGGAAGAGCAAGGGGATGGTGATGGGGTAAGAGCAGGGGGATGGTGATGGGGTAAGAGCAGGGGGATGGTGATGGGGAAAGATCAGGGGATGGTGATGGGGGAAGAGCAGGGGATGGTGATGGGGGAAATGCAGGGGGATAGTGATGGGGAAGAGCAGGGGGATGGTGATGGGGGAAGAGCAAGGGGATGGTGATGGGGTAAGAGCAGGGGGATGGTGATGGGGGAAGATCAGGGGATGGTGATGGGGGAAGAGCAGGGGATGGTGATGGGGGAAATGCAGGGGGATAGTGATGGGGAAGAGCAGGGGGATGGTGATGGGGGAAGAGCAAGGGGATGGTGATGGGGTAAGAGCAGGGGGATGGTGATGGGGGAAGATCAGGGGGATGGTGATGGGGGAAGAGCAGGGGATGGTGATGGGGGAAATGCAGGGGGATAGTGATGGGGGAAGAGCAGGGGTGTGGGGATGGGGGAAGAGCAGGGGATGGTGATGGGGAAGAGCAGGGGATGGTGATGGGGGAAGAGCAGGGGATGGTGATGGGGGAAGAGCAGGGGATGGTGATGGGGGAAGAGCAGGGGATGGTGATGGGGGAAGAGCAGGGGATGGTGATGGGGGAAGAGTAGGGGATGGTGATGGGGGAAGAGCAGGGGATGGTGATGGGGGAAGAGTAGGGGATGGTGATGGGGGAAGTGCAGGGGATGGTAATGGGGTAAGAGCAGTGGGATGGTGATGGGGTAAGAGCAGGGGGATGGTGATGGGGTAAGAGCAGGGGGATGGTGATGGGGGAAGAGCAGTGGGATGGTGATGGGGTAAGAGCAGGGGGATGGTGATGGGGTAAGAGTAGGGGGATGGTGATGGGAAAGAGCAAAGGGATAGTAATGGGGGAAGATCAGGGTGATGGTGATGGGGGAAGAGCAGGGGGATGGTGATGGGGGAAGAGCAGGGGGATGGTGATGGGGGAAGATCAGGGTGATGGTGATGGGGGAAGAGCAGGGGGATGGTGATGGGGGAAGAGCAGGGGGATGGTGATGGGGGAAGAGCAGGGGGATGGTGATGGGGGAAGAGCAGGGGATGGTGATGGGGGAAGAGCAGGGGGATGGTAGAAATGATCCATGGTATACATTACTGCAACATGACAAATATCTTAGCAGTTAAATGACACAAATAAGGTCACAAAACCCGGACCGTAGCGCCAACACACGCGCTCGACTGAGAAGATCACAGAGTGAGACCGGCCAGAGCCAAGCTGGCCGGGAGCGTCACTAACTCTCAGTCAGCTGACTCCTCTCTCTCAAATATCTCAAACTCATATACAGACATATATCTCGATCAAGAACTTATAATTCAATATATAACAACACAAAGATTATAATACACAAACTTACATAATAATACATATCAATAATTCAGTACATTAAAGATTATATCATGATATATAAATATGTGAACAAAAAATTCATATGAGCACGACATGGTAACACTGGCGCGAGTCGGTACTCAGGGGGGGGGGGGCTAAGGGAGGATTTCAAAACGCCCGCCAGCCGTTATACATAAGTATACATGGATACAATATAAAGTATATATACATACTACATGAGTATCAAAACCTTGTCTACGTGGAATACATCTCACAGTGCCATAATCTAATTTAATGTCATGACAAGACGACAATGCAATGAACAATCATGAGATGGATATTACACAGTATATGTGAATAATACATCAGAGACCTAAATGTATACATTCTCCATCATAGTTCACATAATATTTCCTATACAGCATTATGTAGCATTCCACACTATAAGTATATAAGGATGTTTCTTTAAGCTACATGACATTAGGCTACTGCTATTCACTAGACTTCTAATATATATCCACAAATACATGGCAAGGACTTATTGTACATAAATATAATATAAGTAGATATATGTGTCATACATCAGCCAAGATATCACTATGCAGTTTGAGCACATCATACACCAGTCACAGTATGATCATATTGGTGTATGTGTGGTCTTAACACCACGTAACTCAGTATCATACACAGCACCATGACACCAGAGCTGCCAGGTAACACCGTATCATACACAGCATCATGACACCAGAGCTGCCAGGTAACACCGTATCATACACAGCATCATGACACCAGAGCTGCCAGGTAACACCGTATCATACACAGCATCATGACACCAGAGCTGCCAGGTAACACAGTATCATACACAGCACCATGACACCAGAGCTGCCAGGTAACACAGCACCATGACACCAGAGCTGCCAGGTAACACAGTATCATGACACCAGAGCTGCCAGGTAACACAGTATCATACACAGCACCATGACACCAGAGCTGCCAGGTAACACAGCACCATGACACCAGAGATGCCAGGTAACACAGCACCATGACACCAGTGCTGCCAGGTAACACAGTATCATGACACCAGAGCTGCCAGGTAACACAGTATCATGACACCAGAGCTGCCAGGTAACACAGCACCATGACACCAGAGCTGCCAGGTAACACAGCACCATGACACCAGAGCTGCCAGGTAACACAGCACCATGACACCAGAGCTGCCAGGTAACACAGCACCATGACACCAGAGCTGCCAGGTAACACAGCACCATGACACCAGAGCTGCCAGGTAACACAGCACCATGACACCAGAGCTGCCAGGTAACACAGTACCATGACACCAGAGCTGCCAGGTAACACAGTATCATACACAGCATCATGACACCAGAGCTGCCAGGTAACACAGTACCATGACACCAGAGCTGCCAGGTAACACAGTATCATACACAGCATCATGACACCAGAGCTGTCAGGTAACACAGTATCATACACAGCATCATGACACCAGAGCTGCCAGGTAACACAGTATCATACACAGCATCATGACACCAGAGCTGCCAGGTAACCCAGTATCATACACAGCATCATGACACCAGAGCTGCCAGGTAACCCAGTATCATACACAGCATCATGACACCAGAGCTGCCAGGTAACACAGTATCATACACAGCATCATGACACCAGAGCTGCCAGGTAACACAGTATCATACACAGCATCATGACACCAGAGCTGCCAGGTAACACAGTATCATACACAGCACCATGACACCAGAGCTGCCAGGTAACACAGTATCATGACACCAGAGCTGCCAGGTAACACAGTATCATACACAGCACCATGACACCAGAGCTGCCAGGTAAGACAGTATCATACACAGCACCATGACACCAGAGCTGCCAGGTAACACAGTATCATACACAGCACCATGACACCAGAGCTGCCAGGTAACACAGTATCATGACACCAGAGCTGCCAGGTAACACAGTATCATGACACCAGAGCTGCCAGGTAACCCAGTTTCATACACAGCATCATGACACCAGAGCTGCCAGGTAACCCAGTATCATACACAGCATCATGACACCAGAGCTGCCAGGTAAGACAGTATCATACACAGCACCATGACACCAGAGCTGCCAGGTAACACAGTATCATGACACCAGAGCTGCCAGGTAACACAGTATCATGACACCAGAGCTGCCAGGTAACACAGCACCATGACACCAGAGCTGCCAGGTAACACAGCACCATGACACCAGAGCTGCCAGGTAACACAGCACCATGACACCAGAGCTGCCAGGTAACACAGTACCATGACACCAGAGCAGCCAGGTAACACAACACCATGACACCAGAGCTGCCAGGTAACACAGCACCATGACACCAGAGCTGCCAGGTAACACAGCACCATGACACCAGAGCTGCCAGGTAACACAGTACCATGACACCAGAGCTGCCAGGTAACACAGTATTATACACAGTACCATGACACCAGAGCTGCCAGGTAACACAGCACCATGACACCAGAGCTGCCAGGTAACACAGCACCATGACACCAGAGCTGCCAGGTAACACAGCACCATGACACCAGAGCTGCCAGGTAACACAGCACCATGACACCAGAGCTGCCAGGTAACACAGCACCATGACACCAGAGCTGCCAGGTAACACAACATAATGACACCAGAGCTGCCAGGTAACACAGCACCATGACACCAGAGCTGCCAGGTAACACAGCACCATGACACCAGAGCTGCCAGGTAACACAGCACCATGACACCAGAGCTGCCAGGTAACACAGCACCATGACACCAGAGCTGCCAGGTAACACAGTACCATGACACCAGAGCTGCCAGGTAACACAGTATCATACACAGCACCATGACACCAGAGCTGCCAGGTAACACAGCACCATGACACCATAGCTGCCAGGTAACACAGCACCATGACACCAGAGCTGCCAGGTAACACAGCATCATGACACCAGAGCTGCCAGGTAACACAGCACCATGACACCATAGCTGCCAGGTAACACAGCACCATGACACCAGAGCTGCCAGGTAACACAGCATCATGACACCAGAGCTGCCAGGTAACACAGCACCATGACACCAGAGCTGCCAGGTAACACAGCACCATGACACCAGAGCTGCCAGGTAACACAGTATCATGACACCAGAGCTGCCAGGTAACACAGCACCATGACACCAGAGCTGCCAGGTAACACAGCACCATGACACCAGAGCTGCCAGGTAACACAGCACCATGACACCAGAGCTGCCAGGTAACACAGCACCATACACAGCACCAAGACACAGAAGGGTCGAGACAGAGACGCAGCAATAGACGCCACAAACAAAGAGGTCAGACACCAGGAAGGAAGAGTGTCAATAATGGAGTTTGCATCTGTCAACTTCCTCAGGAATTACGTGACAAGAATTTGAGGTGAGCGACAGACAAATGTTATCTTGAGGTTATCTTGAGATAATTTCAGGGCTTAGCGTCCCCACGGCCCGGTCCTCGACCAGGCCTCCTTTTTGTTACACCCAGGGAGCCCGATATTGCCAGAGAACGACAAGGGGCGAGGGGGCGAGGGGGAGAGGGGACGACAAGGGGCGAGGGGGAGAGGGGACGACAAGGGGCGAGGGGGAGAGGGGACGACAAGGGGCGAGGGGAAGAGGGGACGACAAGCTTCACAGTAAAAGTCAGAGCAGAAGTCTTGGTTGTAGCGTACATGAGAGCATCATTAGTGGCCCAGGTCGACACATTACCATTCCCAAGTTGGAGCTGGTGGTGTGGGGGAGACAGTGGTCACCACCACAGCTGGTGGTGTGGGGGAGACAGTGGTCACCACCACAGCTGGTGGTGTCGGGGAGACAGTGGTCACCACCACAGCTGGTGGTGTGGGGGAGACAGTGGTCACCACCACAGCTGGTGGTGTGGGGGAGACAGTGGTCACCACCACAGCTGGTGGTGTGGGGGAGACAGTGGTCACCACCACAGCTGGTGGTGTGGGGGAGACAGTGGTCACCACCACAGCTGGTGGTGTGGGGGAGACAGGGGAGTGGTCACCACCACAGCTGGTGTTGTGGGGGAGACAGTGGTCACCACCACAGCTGGTGGTGTGGGGGAGACAGGGGTCACCACCACAGCTGGTGGTGTGGGGGAGACAGGGGAGCGGTCACCACCACAGCTGGTGTTGTGGGGGAGACAGGGGAGTGGTCACCACCACAGCTGGTGGTGTGGGGGAGACAGTGGTCACCACCACAGCTGGTGGTGTGGGGGAGACAGTGGTCACCACCACAGCTGGTGGTGTGGGGGAGACAGGGGAGTGGTCACCACCACAGCTGGTGGTGTGGGGGAGACAGTGGTCACCACCACAGCTGGTGTTGTGGGGGAGACAGAGGTCACCACCACAGCTGGTGGTGTGGGGGAGACAGGGGAGTGGTCACCACCACAGCTGGTGTTGTGGGGGAGACAGGGGAGTGGTCACCACCACAGCTGGTGGTGTGGGGGAGACAGTGGTCACCACCACAGCTGGTGGTGTGGGGGAGACAGGGGAGTGGTCACCACCACAGCTGGTGTTGTGGGGGAGACAGGGGAGTGGTCACCACCACAGCTGGTGTTGTGGGGGAGACAGTGGTCACCACCACAGCTGGTGTTGTGGGGGAGACAGGGGAGTGGTCACCACCACAGCTGGTGTTGTGGGGGAGACAGTGGTCACCACCACAGCTGGTGGTGTGGGGGAGACAGTGGTCACCACCACAGCTGGTGTTGTGGGGGAGACAGAGGAGTGGTCACCACCACAGCTGGTGGTGTGGGGGAGACAGAGGAGTGGTTACCACCACAGCTGGTGGTGTGGGGGAGACAGGGAAGTGGTCACCACCACAGCTGGTGTTGTGGGGGAGACAGAGGAGTGGTCACCACCACAGCTGGTGGTGTGGGGGAGACAGAGGAGTGGTCACCACCACAGCTGGTGGTGTGGGGGAGACAGGGGAGTGGTCACCACCACAGCTGGTGGTGTGGGGGAGACAGGGGAGTGGTCACCACCACAGCTGGTGGTGTGGGGGAGACAGTGGTCACCACCACAGCTGGTGGTGTTGGGGAGACAGGGGAGTGGTCACCGCCACAGCTGGTGTTGTGGGGGAGACAGGGGAGTGGTCACCACCACAGCTGGTGTTGTGGGGGAGACAGTGGTCACCACCACAGCTGGTGTTGTGGGGGAGACAGGGGAGTGGTCACCACCACAGCTGGTGTTGTGGGGGAGACAGTGGTCACCACCACAGCTGGTGGTGTGGGGGAGACAGTGGTCACCACCACAGCTGGTGTTGTGGGGGAGACAGTGGTCACCACCACAGCTGGTGTTGTGGGGGAGACAGTGGTCACCACCACAGCTGGTGTTGTGGGGGAGACAGTGGTCACCACCACAGCTGGTGGTGTGGGGGAGACAGGGGAGTGGTCACCACCACAGCTGGTGTTGTGGGGGAGACAGTGGTCACCACCACAGCTGGTGTTGTGGGGGAGACAGTGGTCACCACCACAGCTGGTGTTGTGGGGGAGACAGTGGTCACCACCACAGCTGGTGTTGTGGGGGAGACAGTGGTCACCACCACAGCTGGTGGTGTGGGGGAGACAGGGGAGTGGTCACCACCTCAGCTGGTGTTGTGGGGGAGACAGTGGTCACCACCACAGCTGGTGTTGTGGGGGAGACAGTGGTCACCACCACAGCTGGTGTTGTGGGGGAGACAGTGGTCACCACCACAGCTGGTGTTGTGGGGGAGACAGTGGTCACCGCCACAGCTGGTGGTGTGGGGGAGACAGGGGAGTGGTCACCACCACAGCTGGTGGTGTGGGGGAGACAGGGGAGTGGTCACCACCACAGCTGGTGGTGTGGGGGAGACAGGGGAGTGGTCATCACCACAGCTGGTGTTGTGGGGTAGACAGGGGAGTGGTCACCACCACAGCTGGGAGTGAGATGTCAACATAAGGCTGAGACATGGCCAGGGAGAAGGGAGGATGGAAGGCAGTTTAGTGCAAACAGAAAAAATAATAATGCTCGCAACACTACTTGTGGAACTTCTTCAAGAGAGACGAAGAATGCAGTACCAAGCCTCACTTTAACGAGGAAACGTTGAAGGAAGAGTGGCAGATGTCCACCAAGACCGAGAGAGTTTAGTTCGGCTAAAATACTCTACCTCCAGATAGTGTCATAAGCCTTTTCCAGGTCATAAAAAAGGGCAACAATGGCATTATTTGCAGCAAAGGCTGTACGAATGGCTGTAGTCCACTCAAATATTACTCATGTTGCGAAATTTAGGAAAGCCAGAGAGGATGTGGAGGTAACGATGGCGGTCCCAGAGTCACACGACACATACGTTAACCATACATTCAAAAAGTTTGCAGACACTACTCTAAAGGGCAATGGTGCAAAAATTCTTAGAAAAAGTCAGAAAATACATCCAGATACACTTAGGGAGATGTGAATCATGGTGAAGTAGGACAATAGGATGCCTGAAAATAGTTTACCGCCAATCTTTTGGACTCTCTTCAGGACCTGTGGGAGAGGGGCGGCCACAGTAATGGTGGACACACAGCCTTTACGACTCTCACTTCGTGGTGTACGGACAGACCCGCGGCTCACCAGCAGTACTTTTCCGAAACAGAAACATAAAATTCCAGTGTGTCTCGGCGCCGGTGTCTTTTCCCAGGCCAAATGGTAACAGTGAACAGCCAGAACACAGTAGGAATTCCAGCAGGGATTTCCACCTCGTCTGGTGTCTGAATAGCCGTTCTGATTAGTATTGAAATGAAATCATTGCTTAATTAAAGCATGTGAAGCTGATAATTATATTTTGCTCAAAATTATCGAAATGAATGGCGTGTTTAACCGGAGGCCAACTAGATTGTATTCTAAATTTATCGGTGAAATTTGTATGGTAATGGATGAGAGTATGCATAAGATTATATTATATATATATATATATATATATATATATATATATATATATTATATATATATATATATATATATATATATATATATATATATATATATATATATATATATATATATATATATATATATATGTGTGTGTGTGTGTGTGTGTGTATCGATAGATACAGCGATAGCAGACGGCTTGACGTTTGCGAGGCACTGTATATATATATATATATAAATATATATATACAGAGAGAGAGAGAGAGAGAGAGAGAGAGAGAGAGAGAGAGAGAGAGAGAGAGAGAGAGAGAGAGAGAGAGAGAGAGAGAGAGAGAGAGAGTGAGAGTTACATACAAGATGAGTTACAAGCAGAATGTTGGGTTTCTAGAACATAACATTTCTAGAACATGCTTTATGACTTGACAGATTTTGGAAACTGGATATGTAATCCTAGATGGAGTGATTAGTGGTGCCTGGAGTCTCTGTTTCTCTCCTTCCTTATCTCGCATTCTCTCTCCCTTCCTCCTTAACTCTACTTCTCTCTCTCTTCCTCCCTGCCATTCTTCCTCCCTACCATTCTTCCTTCCTGCCATTCTTTCTCTCTTCCATTCTTCCTCTCCCTCCAATTCTTCGTCTCCCTCCCATTTTCTCTCCCTTCCCTTCCCTCCCGCCCATTCTCTTCTTCTCTTCCGTTCTTCCTCCCCCTTTTTCCTCTTTCCCTAGCTTCTGTCCTTTTTCATTCAATCCACCTCATTCTTTTTTTACCATTCTCTCTCACTTCTTCCCATTCATTCTCTATTCCTTCCTACCTAACATTCTTTCTTTTTCACACTCTCCTTCTCTGCCAATTCTCCCTCCCTCCCGTTCTCTCTCTCAGAACATGCAATACTTGCTCCCAACAAGCACACAATGCAATCAAAAAAATGTTTTTACTATTGTGACTATAATGGAACATTGTACCATTGTACCAAACGTTGCGGTTATGTTTGTCTGGAAAAAATCTGAAAAACTCATAAAATTTCTCTGTTTAAATTGTCAGCCAATTGCCCTGTATAGCCCGGTACTGCCCCTTCCCTCTCACCCTCGTCGTTGACATCTTCGTCACGACGAAAATTGATCACCAGCAAGTATGAAGTATAATGCGACATCACCGGGAGGGGGAATATATAGCCCTGGACCGGCTACCATCGTCAGTCACTCCAGGTGCATATATCAACAGGTATAACATTTCATATATCAATTGATATAAACCAAATATTGCTTTATATTGCAAATTATTTTGTATTTAATTTTGTATATTTCACAGGTGGAAAATCTAGTTTTAATATGATTAAAAATGTCTCAAAATGTATAAATGAGGCTTTTAGAGACAGTTCGTTAGACAAACCCTTTTATAATATATTCAAAATACATGGCCGCCAAGGTGACCGGGGGTGGCTCTGGTGTGGCCTCGTTATCTGGCTAACGAGGCCACACAAGGCAATAGTGGACGATGCTTCAGACTTACAGTAACACGTCCTCCACCGACCCCAAAAGAGACAAGTTATCAGCAGTGTGTATACCAACACTTTGTCAACCGACTTAACAGGTAAATTACCAACAGACGAAGTGCTAACACGTAACTGTCTTCAGACTAACAACACAAACTATCAACAGACAGAATACTAACTCACAAACTATTAACAGACAGAAATGTAACACACAAACTAGCAACTGATAGGGCGGTAACACACAAACTAGCAACAGATAGTGTGGTAACACACAAACTGGCAACAGATAGGGCGGTAACACACAAATTAGCAAAAGATAGGGTGGTAACACACAAACTAGCAACAGATAGTGTGGTAACACACAAACTAGCAACAGATAGTGTGGTAACACACAAACTAGCAACAGATAGTGTGGTAACACACAAACTGGCAACAGATAGGGCGGTAACACACAAATTAGCAACAGATAGTGTAGTAACACACAAACTAGCAACAGATAGGGTGGTAACACACAAACTAGCAACAGATAGTGTGGTAACACACAAACAAGCAACAGATAGTGTAGTAACACACAAACTAGCAACAGATAGTGTAGTAACACACAAACTAGCAACAGATAGTGTAGTAACACACAAACTAGCAACAGATAGTGTAGTAACACACAAACTAGCAACAGATAGGGCAGTAACACACAAACTAGCAAAAGATAGGGTGGTAACACACAAACTAGCAACAGATAGAGCGGTAACACACAAACAAGCAACAGATAGTGTAGTAACACACAAACTAGCAACAGATAGTGTAGTAACACACAAACTAGCAACAGATAGGGCAGTAACACACAAACTAGCAACAGATAGGGCAGTAACACACAAACTAGCAAAAGATAGGGTGGTAACACACAAACTAGCAACAGATAGGGTGGTAACACACAAACTAGCAACAGATAGTGTGGTAACACACAAACTAGCAACAGATAGGGCGGTAACACACAAACTAGCAACAGATAGGGCGGTAACACACAAACTAGCAACAGATAGGGCGGTAACACACAAACTAGCAACAGATAGGGTGGTAACACACAAACTAGCAACAGGTAGTGTAGTAACACACAAACTAGCAACAGATAGTGTAGTAACACACAAACTAGCAACAGATAGTGTAGTAACACACAAACTAGCAACAGATAGGGCGGTAACACACTAACTAGCAACAGATAGGGTGGTAACACACAAACTAGCAACAGATAGGGTGGTAACACACAAACTAGCAACAGATAGGGTGGTAACACACAAACTAGCAACAGATAGGGCGGTAAGACACTAACTAGCAACAGCTAGTGTAGTAACACAAACTAGCAACAGATAGGGCGGTAACACACAAACTAGCAACAGATAGGGTGGTAACACACAAACTAGCAACAGATAGGGTGGTAACACACAAACTAGCAACAGATAGAGTAGTAACACACAAACTAGCAACAGATAGGGCGGTAACACACAAACTAGCAACAGATAGGGCGGTAACACACAAACTAGCAACAGATAGGGTGGTAACACACAAACTAGCAACAGATAGTGTAGTAACACACAAACTAGCAACAGATAGTGTAGTAACACACAAACTAGCAACAGATAGGGTGGTAACACACAAACTAGCAACAGATAGTGTAGTAACACACAAACTAGCAACAGATATGGTGGTAACACACAAACTAGCAACAGATAGGGTGGTAACACACAAACTAGCAACAGATAGAGTAGTAACACACAAACTAGCAACAGATAGGGCGGTAACACACAAACTAGCAACAGATAGGGTGGTAACACACAAACTAGCAACAGATAGGGTGGTAACACACAAACTAGCAACAGATAGGGTGGTAACACACAAACTAGCAACAGATAGGGCGGTAACACACTAACTAGCAACAGATAGTGTAGTAACACAAACTAGCAACAGATAGGGCGGTAACACATTAACTAGCAACAGATAGTGTAGTAACACACAAACTAGCAACAGATAGAGTAGTAACACACAAACTAGCAACAGATAGAGTAGTAACACACAAACTAGCAACAGATAGGGTGGTAACACACAAACTAGCAACAGATATGGTGGTAACACACAAACTAGCAACAGATAGGGTGGTAACACACAAACTAGCAACAGATAGAGTAGTAACACACAAACTAGCAACAGATAGGGCGGTAACACACAAACTAGCAACAGATAGGGTGGTAACACACAAACTAGCAACAGATAGAGTAGTAACACACAAACTAGCAACAGATAGGGCGGTAACACACAAACTAGCAACAGATATGGTGGTAACACACAAACTAGCAACAGATATGGTGGTAACACACAAACTAGCAACAGATAGGGCGGTAACACACTAACTAGCAACAGATAGAGTAGTAACACACAAACTAGCAACAGATAGGGCGGTAACACACAAACTAGCAACAGATAGGGTGGTAACACACAAACTAGCAACAGATAGAGTAGTAACACACAAACTAGCAACAGATAGGGCGGTAACACACAAACTAGCAACAGATATGGTGGTAACACACAAACTAGCAACAGATAGGGTGGTAACACACAAACTAGCAACAGATAGGGCGGTAACACACTAACTAGCAACAGATAGAGTAGTAACACACAAACTAGCAACAGATAGAGTAGTAACACACAAACTAGCAACAGATAGGGCGGTAACACACTAACTAGCAACAGATAGGGCGGTAACACACTAACTAGCAACAGATAGGGCGGTAACACACAAACTAGCAACAGATAGGGCGGTAACACACAAACTAGCAACAGATAGAGTAGTAACACACAAACTAGCAACAGATAGGGCGGTAACACACTAACTAGCAACAGATAGGGCGGTAACACACAAACTAGCAACAGATAGGGCGGTAACACACTAACTAGCAACAGATAGGGCGGTAACACACAAACTAGCAACAGACGAGATGCTGAGCAAACAAAATCGCAAGAGACATAACAGACAAGGAAACACAAATAGACTCCGAGCACCAGACAACAGACTCCTAGCAACAGACTCCCAACAACAGACAACAGACTCCCAACAACAGACAACAGACTCCTAGCAACATACAACATAATACTAACAACAGACGCCTAGCAACAGACAACAGACTCCTAGCAACAGACAACATACTCCATGCAACAGACAACAGACTCCTAACAACAGAAAACATACTCCTAGGAACAGACAACAGACGCCTAGCAACAGACAACATAATCCTAGCAAGAAACAACAGACTCCTACCAACAGACTCCCTGCAACAGACTCCTAGCAACAGACAACATACTCCTAACAACAGACAACATACTCCTAGCAACAGACAACATACTCCTAGCAACAGACAACAGACTGCCAGCAACAGACAACAGACTCCTAGCAACAGACAACAGACTCCTAGCAACAGACAACAGACTCCTAGCAACAGACAACAGACTCCCAGCAAAAGACAACGGACTGCCAGCAACAGACAACAGTCTCCTAGCAACAGATAACAGACTCCTAGCAACAGACAACAGACTCCTAACAACAGACAACAATCTCCTAGCAACAGACAACAGACTCCTAGCAACAGACAACAGACTCCTAGCAAGAGACAACAATCTCCTAACAAGAGACTCCTAACAACAGACTCCTAGCAACAGACAACAGACTCCTAGCAACAGACAACAGACTCCTAGCAACAGACAACAGACGCCTAGCAACAGACAACAGTGCCCCAGACACCACCATGTCTGCCTCTTCTAAAAAGAATGGAAAATCTTGTCTCTCTGAAGCTGAGATATTGGATGAAATTTTATCGGTAAATCATTGAACTATATTTCTTGTTCTTGAGAGCGTGAAGTATGGCGCGAGGAGCCATGAATGAGAGCGTGAAGTATGGCGCGAGGAGCCATGAATGAGAGCGTGAAGTATGGCGCGAGGAGCCATGAATGAGAGCGTGAAGTATGGCGCTAGGAGCCATGAATGAGAGCGTGAAGTATGGCGCGAGGAGCCATGAATGAGAGCGTGAAGTATGGCGCGAGGAGCCATGAATGAGAGCGTGAAGTATGGCGCTAGGAGCCATGAATGAGAGCGTGAAGTATGGCGCGAGGAGCCATGAATGAGAGCGTGAAGTATGGCGCGAGGAGCCATGAATGAGAGCGTGAAGTATGGCGCGGGGAGCCATGAATGAGAGCGTGAAGTATGGCGCGAGGAGCCATGAATGAGAGCGTGAAGTATGGCGCGAGGAGCCATGAATGAGAGCGTGAAGTATGGCGCTAGGAGCCATGAATGAGAGCGTGAAGTATGGCGCGAGGAGCCATGAATGAGAGCGTGAAGTATGGCGCGAGGAGCCATGAATGAGAGCGTGAAGTATGGCGCTAGGAGCCATGAATGAGTGCGTGAAGTATGGCGCTAGGAGCCATGAATGAGAGCGTGAAGTATGGCGCGAGGAGCCATGAATGAGAGCGTGAAGTATGGCTCGAGGAGCCATGAATGAGAGCGTGAAGTATGGCGCGAGGAGCCATGAATGAGAGCGTGAAGTATGGCGCGGGGAGCCATGAATGAGAGCGTGAAGTATGGCGCGAGGAGCCATGAATGAGAGCGTGAAGTATGGCGCGAGGAGCCATGAATGAGAGCGTGAAGTATGGCGCTAGGAGCCATGAATGAGAGCGTGAAGTATGGCGCTAGGAGCCATGAATGAGAGCGTGAAGTATGGCGCGAGGAGCCATGAATGAGAGCGTGAAGTATGGCGCGAGGAGCCATGAATGAGAGCGTGAAGTATGGCGCGTGGAGCCATGAATGAGAGCGTGAAGTATGGCGCGAGGAGCCATGAATGAGAGCATGAAGTATGGCGCGAGGAGCCATGAATGAGAGCGTGAAGTATGGCGCGAGGAGCCATGAATGAGAGCGTGAAGTATGGCGCGAGGAGCCATGAATGAGAGCGTGAAGTATGGCGCGAGGAGCCATGAATGAGAGCATGAAGTATGGCGCGAGGAGCCATGAATGAGAGCGTGAAGTATGGCGCGAGGAGCCATGAATGAGAGCGTGAAGTATGGTGCGAGGAGCCATGAATGAGAGCGTGAAGTATGGCGCGAGGAGCCATGAATGAGAGCGTGAAGTATGGCGCGAGGAGCCATGAATGAGAGCGTGAAGTATGGCGCGAGGAGCCATGAATGAGAGCGTGAAGTATGGCGCGGGGAGCCATGAATGAGAGCGTGAAGTATGGCGCGAGGAGCCATGAATGAGAGCGTGAAGTATGGCGCGGGGAGCCATGAATGAGAGCGTGAAGTATGGCGCGAGGAGCCATGAATGAGAGCGTGAAGTATGGCGCGAGGAGCCATGAATGAGAGCGTGAAGTATGGCGCGAGGAGCCATGAATGAGAGCGTGAAGTATGGCGCGAGGAGCCATGAATGAGAGTGTGTAGTATGGCGCGAGGAGCCATGAATGAGAGCGTGAAGTATGGCGCGAGGAGCCATGAATGAGAGCGTGAAGTATGGCGCGAGGAGCCATGAATGAGAGCGTGAAGTATGGCGCGAGGAGCCATGAATGAGAGCGTGAAGTATGGCGCGAGGAGCCATGAATGAGAGCGTGAAGTATGGCGCGAGGAGCCATGAATGAGAGCGTGAAGTATGGCGCGAGGAGCCATGAATGAGAGCGTGAAGTATGGCGCGAGGAGCCATGAATGAGAGCGGGGAAAGAATAAAGAAATAATAGATTGCGGAGAAAAGAATGACACTCAAAATGGAGCAGAAAATGGGAAAAGGGAAAGACAATAAATTGAGCAATATAAACCTGGGGTAATGACTGGAGGAGCAGGCAGGAAGTAAGCGAGGAGACGGTGCAATATCGTGGCAAGTGATGAGAGGAAGGAAGGAAGGAATACACAACTGATGTGAAGGTTGTGTGTGTGTGGAGGAGGGGCTGTGTGGGTGTGTATTGAGGGTGTGGGTGTGTGTGTGGGGGGGGTGTACTCACCTAGTTGTGCTTTCGGGGGTTGAGCTTTGGCTCTTTGGTCCAGCCTCTCAACTGTCAATCAACTGGTGGACAGATTCCTGAGCCTACTGGGCTCTATTATATCTACATTTGAAACTGTGTATGGAGTCAGCCTCCACCTCATCACTTCCTAGTGCATTCCATTTGTTATCTACTCTAACACTGAAAAAAATTCTAATGTCCCTGTAGCTCATTTGGGTACTAAGTTTCCACCTGTATCCCCTTGTGGAAACTGAAAAAATTCCCCTGAGAGTTTTGTAGGTGGTTATCATGTCTCTCCTTACTATTCTGTTTTCCAGGGACGTGAGGTTCAGCTCCCTTAGCCTTTTCTCGTAGCTCATATCTCTGAGTTCCGGGACGAGTCTGATGCCATACCTCTGAATCTTTTTTCTAACTTTGGTCCATACCTTAACTAGATATGGACTCCAATCAGGAGATGTATATTCCAGAAATATACATCTCTATATATAAATATATACTTTCTGGTAAGTCTCCTGTTTCCAGTGACCTGTTATACACCATAGAGAGTGGCACACTTAGTGCCTTCTTTTAGTATCCGCGGTGAAATTCTGTCAGGCCTAACAGCCTCTGTCACATTCAGCTCCAACAGATTCATTTTGACCTCATCACTAGGAAAGTCAGATTCATCCAAGGTTGCCTTGTTTGCCTCCTCCTCATTTAGTGCAGGGACCTCTCCTTGTTCTAGTGTGAAGACCTCCTGCAATCTCTTGTTGAGTTTTTCACACACCTTGTCTTTCTCGGTGTATCTGTTCTCCCCTTTTCTCATTTTCATCACTTGTTCCTTCACTGTTGTTTTCCTCCTGATGTGTGTGTGTGTATTCAGCTAGTTTTGCTTGCGGGGGTTGAGCTTTGCTCTTTCGGCCCGCCTCTCAACTGTCAATCAATCATCTGTTACTAACTACTAACTAATTTTTTTTCACACACACAACTCACCAGGAAGCAGCCCGTAACAGCTGTCTAACTCCCAGATACCTATTTTCTGCTAGGTAACATGGGCATCAGGGTGAAAGAAACTTCCCATTTGTCTCTGCCTAGCCCGGGAATCAAACCCGGGCCACAGGATTACGAGTCACGCACGCTGTCCACTCAGCTACCAGAACCTATTCACTCAGCTACCAGACCCTGTGTGTGTGTGTGGGTGTGTATGTATGTGTGTGTATGTGGTGGGTGGGTGTGTGTGGGGGGGGAGGGGATGTGCACAGGCCTAGTTGTACTCACCTAGATGTGCTAGCGGGGGTTGACCTATAGCATTTTGGTCCCGCCTCTCAACTGTCAATCAACTGATGTACAGGTTCCTGAGCCTATTGGGCTCTATCATATCTATACTTGAAACTGTGTATGGAGTCAGCCTCCACCACATCACTGCCTATTGCATTCCATTTGTCAACTACTCTCACTAAAAACGTTCTGTCTAATATCACAGTGGCTCATTTGGGTTTTCAATTTCCACCAGAGTCCCCTAATGCGTGTGCCCTTGTGTTAAATTGCCTGTCTTTATCTACCCTATCGATTCCATTGTGAATCTTGTATTTGGTGATCATGTCCCTCCTTTAACTCTTTTGTTTTCCAGCGACGTGAGGTTTAATTCCAGTAGTCTCTCCTCGTAGCTCATACCCTTCAGTTAGGGAACTAGTCTGGTAGCAAACCTTTGAACCTTTTCAAGTTTAGTCTTATCCTTGACTAGATATGGACTCCATGCTAGAGCTGCATACTCCAGCATTGGTCTGGCATATGTGGTATAAAAGTTCTGAACGATTTCTTACACAAGGTTCTAAAGGCCGTTCTTATGTTGGCCAACCTGGCATATGTCGCTGATACTTTTCTCTTGATACGAACTTCAGGGGACGAGTTTGGCGTGATATCAACCCCAAAGTCAGTCAGTCAGTCTGTCTCAGTCTGTCTCAGTGTCTGTCTCAGTGTCTGTCTGTCTGTCTGTCTGTCTGTCTGTCTGTCTGTCTGTCTGTCTGTCTCTCTGTCTCTCTGTCTCTCTGTCTCTCTGTCTCTCTGTCTCTCTGTCTCGCTGTCTCGCTGTCTCTCTCACTCTTGAAGAATTTAATTTCTCTAATGATACCTTGGATGTGGCCTCCTGATCTCTACACCTATCTTCATTACATTATATTACATTTGCTTGGATTAAACTCTAACAACCATTTGTTCGACCATTCCTTCAGTTTGTCCAAGTCTTCTTGAAGACTCAAGCAGTCCTACTCTGTCCTAATCCTTCTCATAATTTTGGCATCGTCAACAAACATTGAGAGGAATGAGTCTATCCCCTCTGGGAGATCATTTACGTATATCAGAAACAGCATAGGTCCGAGTACAGACCCTTGTGGGACTCCACTGGTTACTTCACGCCAATCTGAGATCTCACCCCTCACTGTAACTGCTTCGTATTGCTTAGGTACTCCCTTATATATAGGTTATTCCTGCCTATTTTTGCAGCTTATGTACCAGCCTTTTATGGGGTACTATATCAAAGGCTTTCCGACAGTTAAAAAAAAATTCCGTCAGTCCTTCTCTTTCTTGCATAATCTTTGTCACCTGATCGTAGAATTCTATTAAGCCAGTGAGGCAAGATTTACCCTTCCTGAACTCATGTTGGTAGTTTGTCACAAAGTCCCTTCTCTTCAGATGTGTTACAAGGTTTTTCCTCACGATTTTCGTCATCACCTTACATGGTATACAAGTTAAGGACACTGGCCTGTAGTTCAGTGCCTCTTGTCTGTCACCCTTTTTGTATATTGGGCCTACATTAGCCATCTTCCATATTTCTGGTAGGTCTCCCGTCTCCAGTGACCTACTATACAGTATGGAGAGTGGCAAGCAAAGCGCTCCTGCACACTCTTTCAGTACCCATGGTGAGATTCCGTCTGGGCCAACAGCCTTTCTCACGTCCAAATATAACAGGTGATTCTTGACCTCATCTCTTGTAATTTCGAATCCTGCCAAGGCCGCCTGGTTTACTGCCATCTCTCCTAGTGCAGTGACCTCTCCTCGTTCTGTTGTGAAGACCTCCTGGAACTTCATGTTAAGTTCTTCACACACTTCTTTGTCATTCTCTGTGTACCTGTCTTCACCCGTTTTAATTTTCATCACCTGTTCTTTCACTGTTTTTTCCTCCTGATGTGACTGTGGAGTTGTTTTGGTTCGGTCTTGGCTTTATTTGCTATATCACTTTCATACTTTTTGTCTGCCTCTCTTCTCATACAAAGCTACTCATTCCTGGTTCTCTGGTATCTCTCTCTGCTTTCTGGTGTTCAGTTATTTGGGAAGTTTCTCCACGCCTTTTTATTCAGCTCCTCTGCTTCCATACATGCCCTATTAAACCACGGATTCTTGTTTTGCTTTTCGGATTTTTAATTTTGGGGCAGGATGAACCTCTTTACTGCCTCCTGACACTTTTGGGTGACATAGTCTATCCATGTCTTGTGCGGACTTCTGTGTTCCATGGTATACCCCTTAGGAAACTTCTCATCTCATAATTTCCCTTTCGGTACGCTAGCCCTTTGTTTCCCAGTTCTTTTCGGGGGAGATAAATCCTAGTTCTACCAGATACTCAAAGATCAATACACTTTGATCACTCATTCCCAAGGGGGCTTCCAACTAAACTTCCCTTATATCCCACTCATTTAAGGTGGATAGCAGATCAATCAAAGCTGTTTCATCCTCTCCCCTCATTCTCTGTTCTCCCAATCTATCTTCCCGTGGTAGAAGTCTCCCATGATTAGTAGTCTGGATTAGTTCCTGCTAGCAACAGAAGCTGTCCTCTCTATTATATTAAAGGTGGCCACGTTGTTTTTATCATATTCCTGTCTGGATCTTTTGTCATTTGGTTGGTTGTTATATATGACGACGACTATAATTTTAAGTCCTCCAATCGCTATGGTATCTGTTATATAGCCACTGAAACCTTCACAACCCTGGATAATCATTTCCTCAATACTCCAACCTTTTCTTACCAGCAGAGCTATACCACCACCTCCTCTTCTCTCTCTTTCCTCACAACAAAGTAGTCCTGTGGAAACACTGCCTTTGTTATACTTTTTGTCTTGGTTTTCTTGTAGTACCCATACTCCAAGTTCATTTGTTTTATTTGTAATCCCATCTATGTTAGTGTACATTGCCTTGAGACGCACTTTCTTCTGTTCATTCTCATGTCTCCTTCTCGGTGAGTGTTCTGCTGATGGAGGAAGCTGTTCCATAGGTGTGAGGATTTGTGAAGTGGTTAACAGGGCCTCAGAGGATACTGGATTGAGGGTGGGGGGGGGTAATGAGAAGGGGGACAGGGAGAGAGATGGGGGAAGGGGGTACATGGTAGGAGTGGATAGCAGGGTGGGAATGAGGTGAGGGGGAAGGGATGGTTGACTGAACATGTGAGTGGGGACATGAAAGGTTCGGGATAAGGGGGGAGGAGGGTTCTATGCAGAGAAGGTTGGTGGTGTTACCCTCCACTCTGGTGTTACTGGGTTACTGGTTGTGGGTTTCCCCCTCACCCACTGGGGATGTTGTGTTTGGGGCGGTGATTTCCTGGTTTTCTCCTCTCACCCTGAACTTCTTCCTTGCCTCTGCTGCCGTGGCTCTCTCCTTCCTCGTCATGTCCCTTTGGATTAATACATTTTTGTATTCCTCCACATATTGCTGTTGGGTCTTCCTTTCTAGAATATTCTCCTTTGTGGTCTCGTTTGCAAACACTATCTTCATCAGGTGGTCTCTGTCCTTGCTGTACCTGGGCTCTATCATATCTACATTTGAAACTATGTATGGAGTCAGCCTCCACCACATCACTGCCTAATGCATTCCATTTGTAAACTACTCTGAGAGTAAAAAAGTTCTTTCTAACGTCCCTGTGACTTATTTGGGTACTCAGTTTCCAACTGTGTCCCCCTTGTTTGCGTACCACTCGTGCTAAACAGTTTATCTTTACTTACCCTGTCAATTTCTCTGATAATTTTAAAAGGTAGTGACCACGTCTCCCCTAACTCGACTGTCTTCCAGTGTCCTGAGGTTTAGTTGCAGTAATCTTTCCTCGTAGATCATACCTCTCAGCTCGGGGACTAGTCTGGTGACATACTTCGGAACTTTTTCTAACTTCGTTTGGAATTTCATTAGATATGGACTCCATGCTGGAGCCGCATATTCCAATGTTGGTCTGGCATATGAGTAACAAGGCCTCCAATCACAGAAAAAGCATAGTTGTCACAGGTGTGGCATCTATACTTATACTTACGAAATGAACGGTATGGTAAACAACACAGCTCAATTCCAACACAATGTCGTACAAAATAATTTAATAAAAAATAAATCGAAATCTATGAAAATAAAATTTATCAATGCAATCGGAAACATTGAAATGGAATTCGTGACATATTTAGTATTACGTGTATGTTGCTATTATGTGCAACAGATGGCGCTGTTTTTCAAAAACGCATGTTTTTACCTGTCACAGGGTTGGCATCTATATAGTAGGTATATAAAAAGATGCGCCCATTCGAATGCAACGTTGTGTCAAAATTTTAAAGCAATCGGTGAAGAACTTTCAGAGATAACAGCGTGTGTTGCTCGTACGTCCAACGATGGCGTTGTTTTTCAAAAAAACATGTTTTTTCCTGTTTCATGTGAGACATGTATATAGTAGATATATAAAAAGACGCGCCTATTCGAATGCAACGTTGTGTCAAGGTTGTGTCAACAACACAATGTTGTTTTCAAGGTTTTCACCTTGAAAACAACATGACTTTTGGTGAACTCCTCTTCTAGCTGAACCCTGATGCAAGAGCATTAGTAAGAGGGATCAACACATTAGGGAACATTATGAGGAGAAGAAGAGTCGTTGTGGTACAAGTGCCGCAGACCAGCCCAGCATCTTGGCAGGGTTCCCAGCCATGGTCAGGGAGGGTCGACGTCCCACTCATCCTTCCTCTTCCAGCCTGTTTACTCACCAGTAATGGCGGGATCTGGTTAGAAGTTGATTGACGGGTCTCACTGCGTGAACAGTTAGTGAAATATGACTTAAGGTGAAAAATGGGAAGGGAAAGCTGTCAGCTTGATTTCATGACTCGGAAAAAAGTAAGTGTTGAAACTGTTGGTCTGGTACAGGTAGTTTGCTTTTGTGATAGTTCTTTAAGTAGGCAAGAAGCCTCCTAGAAACGTAGCCCTTGACACACTTGTGGGAATAGTTAGCAAGTCAGACTTACATGGATATGGTGCCTTTTGTAAGACTTGTGTCGACTGTACCACGTAACTCTTGGGCCTGGTCGACGTGGGCCGTCCGGCCTCCAGCATAATACCAAGTTATCTCACTACTAAACATGTCTCAAATATCCTGAAAATTATGCTCGCTCTATAACATTGTTCCTGGATGGGGTTCTGGGAGTTGTTCTAATCCCCGAGCCCGGCCTGTGGCCAGGCTTGACTTGTGAGAGTTTGGTTCAACAGGATGTTGCTTGGTTCAACAGGCTGTTGCTTGGTCCAACAGACTGTTGCTTGGCGCGGCCCGCAGCATTGTAATAACTCCCAAACCTCTAAGACAAACTTTAACAAGAATTATGCGCAATACATTTCGTTAAAGGGGTTGCCAGGTATGAATTATTTGCTATACTAGGCCTAGGAATATTTAAGTTTGATTTTTAGCTTAATTTTCCCGTACTCTGTAAAATTAAAAGTACAAAAGTTAACTCTTAGGTGGTTAAATTATTTGATACATATGAATAATTTCGACCAATTAGTTACTATAATTACTGTCATTTAAGTAGGCTGGGTTGTTACAGCTATAATGAATATGCTATAAGTTCTATGTATCCCAGAGGTTGTGTAAATTTCAAGAAATTCAAGAAATATTTAATCAAAGTGAGTCTCATCTTTCTAAATCAGTTAATTACATTCTTTCTGTACCAACATATAAGACACTAATCAAAGTGTAAACATAATGGGCTCCCCGCTGGGTGTCTTGCTCGCGAACTTTTACATGGGTACTATTGAGCAGAGTTCGGGTCGGGTTAGATGTAAAACCCGCCATCTACTGCAGGTATGTCGACGACATATTTGTACAAGTTCCGGATACCGAACGACTGTTGCAGATGAAGAGAAACTTCCTTTCTCAGATGTGGCAGTCATGGAAAGGAACGGAAGCTTTCATCGTGCAGTATATACTAAGGAGACAAACATAGGGATGTGCCTTAACGCTGACAGCGACTGCCCGCAGGGATACAAACGGGTGTGTTGTGAACGCTTATGTCGACCGAGCTCTCACTCACCGCTCTGGGTGGAAGCAGGTGGATGAGGAGTTATGTAGAATAAGGCAGATTTTGGTCAACAATGGTTTATTCATTGGTTATGTCGAAGACATAATAAAAAGGAAGGTGGCGAGGTGTGGAACAGGTTATGGAGCCACTAATACCACAATACCCGCACTTCCAATAAAATTGTTATAGAGAAACTTCTTCTCCACGGCGGCGTACAAAGCACAGGAAAGAGCCCTAAAAGAGATCACTGAGAACGACGTTACCCCAACGGACGTCAACCAGAAGATAAAACTAACAATATATTATAAGAGTAGGAAAACCGTCGACCAACCTGCTAATGAAGAATTATCCCGACACCAAAAAAAACAGTCTTGAACGAGACCAACGTTGTTTACGCCTTCACGAGCCCACTTGGAATTGTCAGCCCCAACCATCTCAGTATATATGCAAGACAACAACGTCTCTCTCTAGGCGCTTAACAGTGCACAAACAACAGGACTCCATCAAGGAACATATAATCGCCACACACAACGCGGCGATCACCCGGGATATTTTGACCAGCAACACCGAAATAATCGATAGATACAATGACAATAGAAGATTTGACATCTGTGAAGTGCTGCATATCAAAAAATCTTGACCAGCAGACAATAACCAGCTAATACACAGTTACACGCTACCCACTTCAAGACCCCGGGTCAATGCAGAAGCTGGACCGAATGACCCGGTAACAGGAACGGAAGCAGCCAGAATATAAGCTGCTAACATGTTACACTCTTAATTTACTACCCCATTATATAGGACCCCCATTAATACCCCATGTATGTCATTCATCCATGTCACCTACCACCTCACCATTAGAGGATATAATCAGGTGCTAACACAGAAGAATTAAGAGTGTCATATCTGTAGAACAGTAGCAGAGGCGCCACTATTGCACTACTTTACTGGAATATGAAGCTACTGAAGCCCTGCGCATCAAAGTCAACATTAATCCAACGAGAGCAGCTGCATTAAATGCACATTCCACAGCGACTACAATGATTAGAAAAGCCGTTGAGGAATGGGACTCACTAGTGAACATTCTGCACCTACATCTGCCACCAAGATAATGTTATTAAAACAAGACTAAAACCAGTGCACTGAAACAGAATAAAAAAAGAAACAGGGAAAAAAGAGGAAACCCAACCTCCATTTTAAACTTTGACCCAAATATCAGAGTAACAAGGTTGTCGTGAATAACCGAACTCAGTTACGGGCTCACCATAGTCCGTGCTACATGGACATTTTGTTCTGAGTAGCTAAATCTAAAACAACAACAACAACAGAAGAATTTGTCTTAGAGAATGTGAGGTGAGACCTTACGAAACGCATCACTAGGCCTCAGACCCAAATAATAAGTACAAATAAACTTTTGAGAGTTATTTTTTAATCTTCCTGCTTCAGTGAAGAAAAACATAAGGAATATCGAGAAGATTCGCGCCAGAATCATAATTCTAAAACTAATCTTGAAAACATTACCGAATAATTAGTGTTTACCTTGAGATAGTGAGAGTGAGAGGCGGTGGTTGTGCCAGGGATAATAGTAGACGATAAAGATGGGAATGGTGAGAGGAGAGAGTGGAGGGAGAGTGTGGATGCTGTTGGGCCTGTGAGAGAGGGGTCGGCAGCGGCCAGGGAGGGGAAGAGTAAGCACCCAGAGCGGCCAGGGAGGGGAGAGTAAGCACCCAGAGCGGCCAGGGAGGGGGGAGAGTAAGCACCCAGAGCGGCCAGGGAGGGGAGAGTAAGCACCCAGAGCGGCCAGGGAGGAGGAGAGTAAGCACCCAGAGCGGCCAGGGAGGAGAGAGTAAGCACCCAGAGCGGCCAGGGAGGGGAAGAATAAGCACCCAGAGCGGCCAGGGAGGAGAGAGTAAGCACCCAGAGCGGCCAGGGAGGGGAAGAATAAGCACCCAGAGCGGCCAGGGAGGAGAGAGTAAGCACCCAGAGCGGCCAGGGAGGGGAGAGTAAGCACCCAGAGCGGCCAGGGAGGGGAGAGTAAGCACCCAGAGCGGCCAGGGAGGGGAGAGTAAGCACCCAGAGCGGCCAGGGAGGGGAGAGTAAGCACCCAGAGCGGCCAGGGAGGAGAGAGTAAGCACCCAGAGCGGCCAGGGAGAGGGAGAGTAAGCGGCCAGGGTGGGGAGAGTAAGCACCCAGAGCGGCCAGGGAGGGGAGAGTAAGCACCCAGAGCGGCCAGGGAGGGGAGAGTAAGCACCCAGAGCGGCCAGGGAGGGGAGAGTAAGCACCCAGAGCGGCCTGGGAGGGGAGAGTAAGCACCCAGAGCGGCCAGGGAGGAGAGAGTAAGCACCCAGAGCGGCCAGGGAGGAGAGAGTAAGCACCCAGAGCGGCCAGGGAGGGGGAGAGTAAGCACCCAGAGCGGCCAGGGAGGAGAGAGTAAGCACCCAGAGCGGCCAGGGAGGGGAGAGTAAGCACCCAGAGCGGCCAGGGAGGGGAGAGTAAGCACCCAGAGCGGCCAGGGAGGGGAGAGTAAGCACCCAGAGCGGTCAGGGAGGGGGAGAGTAAGCACCCAGAGCGGCCAGGGAGAGGGAGAGTAAACACCCAGAGCGGCCAGGGAGAGGGAGAGTAAGCACCCAGAGCGGCCAGGGAGGGGAGAGTAAGCACCCAGAGCGGCCAGGGAAGAGAGAGTAAGCACCCAGAGCGGCCAGGGAGGAGAGAGTAAGCACCCAGAGCGGCCAGGGAGGAGAGAGTAAGCACCCAGAGCGGCCAGGGAGGGGAGAGTAAGCACCTAGAGCGGCCAGGGAGGGAAGAGTAAGCACCCAGAGCGGCCAGGGAGGAGAGAGTAAGCACCCAGAGCGGCCAGGGAGGGGGGAGAGTAAGCACCCAGAGCGGCCAGGGAGGGGAGAGTAAGCACCCAGAGCGGCCAGGGAGGGGGAGAGTAAGCACCCAGAGCGGCCAGGGAGGAGAGAGTAAGCTCCCAGAGCGGCCAGGGAGGAGAGAGTAAGCACCCAGAGCGGCCAGGGAGGAGAGAGTAAGCACCCAGATCGGCCAGGGAGGAGAGAGTAAGCACCCAGAGCGGCCAGGGAGGGGAGAGTAAGCACCCAGAGCGGCCAGGGAGGGGAGAGTAAGCACCCAGAGCGGCCAGGGAGGAGAGAGTACGCACCCAGAGCGGCCAGGGAGGGGAGAGTAAGCACCCAGAGCGGCCAGGGAGGAGAGAGTAAGCACCCAGAGCGGCCAGGGAGGGGAGAGTAAGCACCCAGAGCGGCCAGGGAGGAGAGAGTAAGCACCCAGAGCGGCCAGGGAGGGGAGAATAAGCACCCAGAGCGGCCAGGGAGGAGAGAGTAAGCACCAAGAGCGGCCAGGGAGGGGAGAGTAAGCACCCAGAGCGGCCAGGGAGGAGAGAGTAAGCACCCAGAGCGGCCAGGGAGGGGAGAGTAAGCACCCAGAGCGGCCAGGGAGGAGAGAGTAAGCACCCAGAGCGGCCAGGGAGGAGAGAGTAAGCACCCAGAGCGGCCAGGGAGGAGAGAGTAAGCACCCAGAGCGGCCAGGGAGGAGAGAGTAAGCACCCAGAGCGGCCAGGGAGGGGAGAGTAAGCACCCAGAGCGGCCAGGGAGGGGAGAGTAAGCACCCAGAGTGGCCAGGGAGGAGAGAGTAAGCTCCCAGAGCGGCCAGGGAGGGGGAGAGTAAGCACCCAGAGCGGCCAGGGAGGAGAGAGTAAGCACCCAGAGCGGCCAGGGAGGGGGAGAGTAAGCACCCAGAGCGGCCAGGGAGGAGAGAGTAAGCACCCAGAGCGGCCAGGGAGGAGAGAGTAAGCACCCAGAGCGGCCAGGGAGGGGAGAGTAAGCACCCAGAGCGGCCAGGGAGGGGGAGAGTAAGCACCCAGAGCGGCCAGGGAGGGGAGAGTAAGCACCCAGAGCGGCCAGGGAGGGGGAGAGTAAGCACCCAGAGCGGCCAGGGAGGAGAGAGTAAGCACCCAGAGCGGCCAGGGAGGGGAAGAATAAGCACCCAGAGCGGCCAGGGAGGGGAGAGTAAGCACCCAGAGTGGCCAGGGAGGAGAGAGTAAGCACCCAGAGCGGCCAGGGAGGAGAGAGTAAGCACCCAGAGCGGCCAGGGAGGGGGAGAGTAAGCACCCAGAGCAGCCAGGGAGGAGAGAGTAAACACCCAGAGCGGCCAGGGAGGGGAGAGTAAGCGGCCAGGGAGGAGAGAGTAAGCACCCAGAGCGGCCAGGGAGGGGAGAGTAAGCACCCAGAGCGGCCAGGGAGGGGGAGAGTAAGCACCCAGAGCGGCCAGGGAGGAGAGAGTAAGCTCCCAGAGCGGCCAGGGAGGAGAGAGTAAGCACCCAGAGCGGCCAGGGAGGAGAGAGTAAGCACCCAGATCGGCCAGGGAGGAGAGAGTAAGCACCCAGAGCGGCCAGGGAGGGGAGAGTAAGCACCCAGAGCGGCCAGGGAGGGGAGAGTAAGCACCCAGAGCGGCCAGGGAGGAGAGAGTACGCACCCAGAGCGGCCAGGGAGGGGAGAGTAAGCACCCAGAGCGGCCAGGGAGGAGAGAGTAAGCACCCAGAGCGGCCAGGGAGGGGAGAGTAAGCACCCAGAGCGGCCAGGGAGGAGAGAGTAAGCACCCAGAGCGGCCAGGGAGGGGAGAATAAGCACCCAGAGCGGCCAGGGAGGAGAGAGTAAGCACCAAGAGCGGCCAGGGAGGGGAGAGTAAGCACCCAGAGCGGCCAGGGAGGGAGAGAGTAAGCACCCAGAGCGGCCAGGGAGGGAAGAGTAAGCACCCAGAGCGGCCAGGGAGGAGAGAGTAAGCACCCAGAGCGGCCAGGGAGGAGAGAGTAAGCACCCAGAGCGGCCAGGGAGGAGAGAGTAAGCACCCAGAGCGGCCAGGGAGGAGAGAGTAAGCACCCAGAGCGGCCAGGAAGGGGAGAGTAAGCACCCAGAGCGGCCAGGGAGGGGAGAGTAAGCACCCAGAGTGGCCAGGGAGGAGAGAGTAAGCACCCAGAGCGGCCAGGGAGGGGGAGAGTAAGCACCCAGAGCGGCCAGGGAGGAGAGAGTAAGCACCCAGAGCGGCCAGGGAGGAGAGAGTAAGCACCCAGAGCGGCCAGGGAGGAGAGAGTAAGCACCCAGAGCGGCCAGGGAGGAGAGAGCAAGCACCCAGAGCGGCCAGGGAGGGAGAGAGTAAGCACCCAGAGCGGCCAGGGAGGGGAGAGTAAGCACCCAGAGCGGCCAGGGAGGGGGAGAGTAAGCACCCAGAGCGGCCAGGGAGGAGAGAGTAAGCACCCAGAGCGGCCAGGGAGGGGAGAGATAAGCACCCAGAGCGGCCAGGGAGGAGAGAGTAAGCACCCAGAGCGGCCAGGGAGGGGAAGAGTAAGCACCCAGAGCGGCCAGGGAGGAGAGAGTAAGCACCCAGAGCGGCCAGGGAGGGGAGAGTAAGCACCCAGAGCGGCCAGGGAGGGAGAGAGTAAGCACCCAGAGCGGCCAGGGAGGGAGAGAGTAAGCACCCAGAGCGGCCAGGGAGGAGAGAGTAAGCACCCAGAGCGGCCAGGGAGGAGAGAGTAAGCACCCAGAGCGGCCAGGGAGGGAGAGAGTAAGCACCCAGAGCGGCCAGGGAGGGAGAGAGTAAGCACCCAGAGCGGCCAGGGAGGGAGAGAGAAGCACCCAGAGCGGCCAGGGAGGGAGAGAGTAAGCACCCAGAGCGGCCAGGGAGGAGAGAGTAAGCACCCAGAGCGGCCAGGGAGGAGAGAGTAAGCACCCAGAGCGGCCAGGGAGGAGAGAGTAAGCACCCAGAGCGGCCAGGGAGGAGAGAGTAAGCACCCAGAGCGGCCAGGGAGGGAGAGAGTAAGCACCCAGAGCGGCCAGGGAGGGGAGAGTAAGCACCCAGAGCGGCCAGGGAGGGGGAGAGTAAGCACCCAGAGCGGCCAGGGAGGAGAGAGTAAGCACCCAGAGCGGCCAGGGAGGGGAGAGATAAGCACCCAGAGCGGCCAGGGAGGAGAGAGTAAGCACCCAGAGCGGCCAGGGAGGGGAGAGTAAGCACCCAGAGCGGCCAGGGAGGAGAGAGTAAGCACCCAGAGCGGCCAGGGAGGGGAGAGTAAGCACCCAGAGCGGCCAGGGAGGAGAGAGTAAGCACCCAGAGCGGCCAGGGAGGAGAGAGTAAGCACCCAGAGCGGCCAGGGAGGAGAGAGTAAGCACCCAGAGCGGCCAGGGAGGGGAGAGTAAGCACCCAGAGCGGCCAGGGAGGGGAGAGTAAGCACCCAGAGCGGCCAGGGAGGAGAGAGTAAGCACCCAGAGCGGCCAGGGAGGAGAGAGTAAGCACCCAGAGCGGCCAGGGAGGGGGAGAGTAAGCACCCAGAGCGGCCAGGGAGGGGGAGAGTAAGCACCCAGAGCGGCCAGGGAGGGAGAGAGTAAGCACCCAGAGCGGCCAGGGAGGAGAGAGTAAGCACCCAGAGCGGCCAGGGAGGAGAGAGTAAGCACCCAGAGCGGCCAGGGAGGAGAGAGTAAGCACCCAGAGCGGCCAGGGAGGGGAGAGTAAGCACCCAGAGCGGCCAGGGAGGGAGAGAGTAAGCACCCAGAGCGGCCAGGGAGGGAGAGAGTAAGCACCCAGAGCGGCCAGGGAGGAGGAGAGTAAGCACCCAGAGCGGCCAGGGAGGAGAGAGTAAGCACCCAGAGCGGCCAGGGAGGAGGGAGAGTAAGCACCCAGAGCGGCCAGGGAGGAGGGAGAGTAAGCACCCAGAGCGGCCAGGGAGGGGAGAAGTAAGCACCCAGAGCGGCCAGGGAGGGAGAGAGTAAGCACCCAGAGCGGCCAGAGGGAGGGGGAGAGTAAGCACCCAGAGCGGCCAGGGAGGAGAGAGTAAGCACCCAGAGCGGCCAGGGAGGGAGAGAGTAAGCACCCAGAGCGGCCAGGGAGGAGAGAGTAAGCACCCAGAGCGGCCAGGGAGGAGGGAGAGTAAGCACCCAGAGGCGGCCAGGGAGGAGAGAGTAAGCACCCAGAGCGGCCAGGGAGGGAGAGAGTAAGCACCCAGAGCGGCCAGGGAGGAGAGAGTAAGCACCCAGAGCGGCCAGGGAGGGAGAGAGTAAGCACCCAGAGCGGCCAGGGAGGGAGAGAGTAAGCACCCAGAGCGGCCAGGGAGGGAGAGAGTAAGCACCCAGAGCGGCCAGGGAGGGGAGAGTAAGCACCCAGAGCGGCCAGGGAGGGGAGAGTAAGCACCCAGAGCGGGCCAGGGAGGAGAGAGTAAGCACCCAGAGCGGCCAGGGGAGGGGAGAGTAAGCACCCAGAGCGGCCAGGGAGGAGAGAGTAAGCACCCAGAGCGGCCAGGGAGGGGAGAGTAAGCACCCAGAGCGGCCAGGGAGGAGAGAGTAAGCACCCAGAGCGGCCAGGGAGGGGAGAGTAAGCACCCAGAGCGGCCTGGGAGGGGAGAGTAAGCACCCAGAGCGCCAGGGAGGAGAGAGTAAGCACCCAGAGCGGCCAGGGAGGGGAGAGTAAGCACCCAGAGCGGCCAGGGAGGAGAGTAAGCACCCAGAGCGGCCAGGGAGGAGAGAGCAAGCACCAGAGCGGCCAGGGAGGGGAGAGTAAGCACCCAGAGCGGCCAGGGAGGAGAGAGTAAGCACCCAGAGCGGCCAGGGAGGGGAGAGTAAGCACCCAGAGCGGCCAGGGAGGGGAGAGTAAGCACCCAGAGCGGCCAGGGAGGGGGAGAGTAAGCACCCAGAGCGGCCAGGGAGGAGAGTAAACACCCAGAGCGGCCAGGGAGAGGGAGAGTAAACCCCAGAGCGGCCAGGGAGGAGAGTAAGCACCCAGAGCGGCCAGGGAGGGGAGAGTAAGCACCCAGAGCGGCCAGGGAAGAGACAGTAAGCACCCAGAGCGGCCAGGGAGGAGAGAGTAAGCACCCAGAGCGGCCAGGGAGGAGAGAGTAAGCACCCAGAGCGGCCAGGGAGGGGAGAGTAAGCACCTAGAGCGGCCAGGGAGGGAAGAGTAAGCACCCAGAGCGGCCAGGGAGGAGAGAGTAAGCACCCAGAGCGGCCAGGGAGGAAGGTAAGCACCCAGAGCGGCCAGGGAGGGAGAGATAAGCACCCAGAGCGGCCAAGGAGGGGAGAGTAAGCACCCAGAGCGGCCAGGGAGGGGAGAGTAAGCACCCAGAGCGGCCAGGGAGGAGAGAGTAAGCATCCCAGAGCGGCCAGGGAGGAGAGAGTAAGCACCCAGAGCGGCCAGGGAGGAGAGAGTAAGCACCCAGAGCGGCCAGGGAGGAGAGAGTAAGCACCCAGAGCGGCCAGGGAGGGGAGAGTAAGCACCCAGAGCGGCCAGGGAGGGGAGAGTAAGCACCCAGAGCGGCCAGGGAGGAGAGAGTAAGCACCCAGAGCGGCCAGGGAGGGGAGAGTAAGCACCCAGAGCGGCCAGGGAGGAGAGAGTAAGCACCCAGAACGGCCAGGGAGGGGAGAGTAAGCACACAGAGCGGCCAGGGAGGAGAGAGTAAGCACCCAGAGCGGCCAGGGAGGGGGAGAGTAAGCACCCAGAGCAGCCAGAGAGGAGAGAGTAAACACCCAGAGCGGCCAGGGAGGGGAGAGTAAGCGGCCAGGGAGGAGAGAGTAAGCACCCAGAGCGGCCAGGGAGGGGAGAGTAAGCACCCAGAGCGGCCAGGGAGGAGAGAGTAAGCACCCAGAGCGGCCAGGGAAGGAGAGAGTAAGCACCCAGAGCGGCCAGGGAGGAGAGAGTAAGCACCCAGAGCGGCCAGGGAGGAGAGAGTAAGCACCCAGAGCGGCCAGGGAGGGGAGAGTAAGCACCCAGAGCGGCCAGGGAGGGGAGAGTAAGCACCCAGAGCGGCCAGGGAGGAGAGAGTAAGCACCCAGAGCGGCCAGGGAGGGGAGAGTAAGCACCCAGAGCGGCCAGGGAGGAGAGAGTAAGCACCCAGAGCGGCCAGGGAGGGGAGAGTAAGCACCCAGAGCGGCCAGGGAGGAGAGAGTAAGCACCCAGAGCGGCCAGGGAGGGGGAGAGTAAGCACCCAGAGCAGCCAGGGAGGAGAGAGTAAACACCCAGAGCGGCCAGGGAGGGGAGAGTAAGCGGCCAGGGAGGAGAGAGTAAGCACCCAGAGCGGCCAGGGAGGGGAGAGTAAGCACCCAGAGCGGCCAGGGAGGAGAGAGTAAGCACCCAGAGCGGCCAGGGAGGAGAGAGTAAGCACCCAGAGCGGCCAGGGAGGAGAGAGTAAGCACCCAGAGCGGCCAGGGAGGGGAGAGTAAGCACCCAGAGCGGCCAGGGAGGGGGAGAGTAAGCACCCAGAGCGGCCATGGAGGGGGAGAGTAATCACCCAGAGCGGCCAGGGAGGGGGAGAGTAAGCACCCAGAGCCGCCAGGGAGGGGGAGAGTAAGCACCCAGAGCGGCCAGGGAGGGGAGAGTAAGAACCCAGAGCGGCCAGGGAGGGGAGAGTAATCACCCATTGGGGCCAGGGAGGGGGAGAGTAAGCACCCAGAGCGGCCAGGGAGGGGGAGAGTAAGCTGCCAGGGAGGGGAGAGTAAGCACCCAGAGCGGCCAGGGAGGGGGAGAGTAAGCACCCAGAGCGGCCAGGGAGGGGGAGAGTAATCACCCATTGCGGCCAGGGAGGGGGAGAGTAGGCACCCAGAGCGGCCAGGGAGGGGGAGAGTAAGCACCCAGAGCGGCCAGGGAGGGGAGAGTAAGCACCCAGAGCGGCCAGGGAGGGGGAGAGTAAGCACCCAGAGCGGCCAGGGAGGGGGAGAGTAAGCACCCAGAGCGGCCAGGGAGGAGAGAATAAGCACCCAGAGCGGTCAGGGAGAAGAGAGTAAGCACCCAGAGCGGCCAGGGAGGAGAGAGTAAGCACCCAGAGCGGCCAGGGAGGGGAGAGTAAGCACCCAGAGCGGCCAGGGAGGGGGAGAGTAAGCACCCAGAGCGGCCAGGGAGGGGGAGAGTAAGCACCCAGAGCGGCCAGGGAGGAGAGAGTAAGCACCCAGAGCGGCCAGGGAGGGGAGAGTAAGCACCCAGAGCGGCCAGGGAGGAGAGAGTAAGCACCCAGAGCGGCCAGGGAGGGGGAGAGTAAGCACCCAGAGCGGCCAGGGAGGGGGAGAGTTAGCACCCAGAGCCGCCAGGGATGGGGGAGAGTAAGCACCCAGAGCGGCCAGGGAGGAGAGAGTAAGCACCCAGAGCGGCCAGGGAGGGGGAGAGTAAGCACCCAGAGCGGCCAGGGAGGGGGAGAGGAAGCACCCAGAGCGGCCAGGGAGGGGGAGAGTAAGCACCCAGAGCGGCCAGGGGGGAGAGAGTAAGCACCCAGAGCGGCCAGGGAGGGGGAGAGTAAGCACCCAGAGCCGCCAGGGAGGGGGAGAGTAAGCACCCAGAGCGGCCAGGGAGGAGAGAGTAAGCACCCAGAGCGGCCAGGGAGGGGGAGAGTAAGCACCCAGAGCGGCCAGGGAGGGAGAGAGTAAGCACCCAGAGCGGCCAGGGAGGAGAGAGTAAGCACCCAGAGCGGCCAGGGGGGAGAGAGTAAGCACCCAGAGCGGCCAGGGGGGAGAGAGTAAGCACCCAGAGCGGCCAGGGAGGGGGAGAGTAAGCACCCAGAGCGGCCAGGGAGGGGGAGAGTAAGCACCCAGAGCGGCCAGGGAGGGGGAGAGTAAGCACCCAGAGCGGCCAGGGAGGGGGAGAGTAAGCACCCAGAGCGGCCAGGGAGGGGGAGAGTAAGCACCCAGAGCGGCCAGGGAGGAGAGAGTAAGCACCCAGAGCGGCCAGGGAGGGGGAGAGTAAGCACCCAGAGCGGCCAGGGAGGGGGAGAGTAAGCACCCAGAGCGGCCAGGGAGGGGGAGAGTAAGCACCCAGAGCGGCCAGGGAGGAGAGAGTAAGCACCCAGAGCGGCCAGGGAGGGGGAGAGTAAGCACCCAGAGCGGCCAGGGAGGAGAGAGTAAGCACCCAGAGCGGCCAGGGAGGGGGAGAGTAAGCACCCAGAGCGGCCAGGGAGGGGGAGAGTAAGCACCCAGAGCGGCCAGGGAGGGGGAGAGTAAGCACCCAGAGCGGCCAGGGAGGGGGAGAGTAAGCACCCAGAGCGGCCAGGGAGGGGGAGAGTAAGCACCCAGAGCGGCCAGGGAGGGGGAGAGTAAGCACCCAGAGCGGCCAGGGAGGAGAGAGTAAGCACCCAGAGCGGCCAGGGAGGGGGAGAGTAAGCACCCAGAGCGGCCAGGGAGGGGAGAGTAAGCACCCAGAGCGGCCAGGGAGGGGGAGAGTAAGCACCCAGAGCGGCCAGGGAGGGGAGAGTAAGCACCCAGAGCGGCCAGGGAGGGGAGAGTAAGCACCCAGAGCGGCCAGGGAGGAGAGAGTAAGCACCCAGAGCGGCCAGGGAGGGGAGAGTAAGCACCCAGAGCGGCCTGGGAGGGGAGAGTAAGCACCCAGAGCGGCCAGGGAGGGGAGAGTAAGCACCCAGAGCGGCCAGGGAGGAGAGAGTAAGCACCCAGAGCGGCCAGGGACGCCGTACAAGAAAGTGATGGCCGGCTACAACCCGGAACATCCAGAGAGCCGGACCATAAGTCCCGGACGCGAGAAGACTCTCCAAGGCCAGTGGCTGAGGCCCACATTATGGTCAAGTGACTTAGAAATATAAGTCTGGCAAGATTTTCACTTATGGAAGTGTTTGGATGTGATCATCATTGATGAGAAGTGTTGATACTCCACAGTCAAGGAGGCCCGGAGGGCAGCACAACCACCAACCATTCATTGGTTAAACTTGAATAATATAGTCCTAACGCGAAGGCTGACTCACTTGCACTATGATGACACAAACATATCATAAGTACTACTACTCACTTGCACTATGATGACACAAACATATCATAAGTACTACTACACACTTGCACTATGATGACACAAACATATCATAAGTACTGCTACTCACTTGCACTATGATGACACAAACATATCATAAGTACTACTACTCACTTGCACTATGATAACACAAACATATCATAAGTACTACTACTCACTTGTACTATGATAACACAAACATATCATAAGTACTACTACTCACTTGCACTATGATAACACAAACATATCATAAGTACTACTACTCACTTGCACTATGATAACACAAACATATCATAAGTACTACTACTCACTTGCACTATGATAACACAAACATATCATAAGTACTACTACTCACTTGCACTATGATGACACAAACATATCATAAGTACTACTACTCACTTGCACTATGATGACACAAACATATCATAAGCACTACTACTCACTTGCACTATGATGACACAAACATATCATAAGTACTACTACTCACTTGCACTATGATGACACAAACATATCCCTCTACAATGTTTATTGATGTAGAATATATTAAAACACAAAGAACTTTACAGTCTGGTTGGGTATAACTGGCTGTTTTAACTTGGACCAAATTTCTCTCTGTAACTTGGTCTGCCAAACGGCTTTCACCTATATAATAACGGTAGAATGGGCGGAACAACAGAAACGGTGTTGAAACAACCATTATAAGAGGACGTCAACGATTACGAATAAATTTATTTACGAGAAATAAATGTGTATGAGATACATGAATATTTAAATTTTGTCATGACTACTCAAAGAAAAGCTTGAATATTCCATTTATGAAATAAAAATAATAATTCTTATAAAATTGAAATATATTAATTGTCAATTAAAATTACTCCAAACATATTTTCTGACATGCGATATTTACGTAATCTAATTTCTCTAGTGACGATTTAGCATTTGAAATTTAACTTATTTTGCGCCCTATTGTTGTATCGTTAGGAAATTTGCAAATGTTGCAGTTTAATGTAGTATATATATATATATATATATATATATATATATATATATATATATATATATTGAGAAAATTCTCAATAAACTCTGGGGCAAGAGTGCCTTGGGATTTCTCAAGGAATTGGGGTCCAAGCTCATTGACGTCACCAGAGACCCAAGGGCTTCCAGTTTTTTATTTCAGCGTCTCAGTGTGGCGATCCAGAAGGGAAAGGCTTGCTGCGTCCTCGGTTCCTGTCCAGAAGCGGAGGAGCTTCAAGAGATCCATAACCTTTAGGCATTTGTCTTGTATGTTTTGTAACCTTTAAATACACAATAAAGGATATATATATATATATATATATATATATATATATATATATATATATATATATATATATATATATATATATATATATATATATTATTAAATATGACCGAAAAAGTAAGATTAATAATTCTAACACGAATTTTCTCAATCTTTCGTACATTTCGTTTCACTGTTGGAGGTAAATCAAAAATCAATTCTCCAAAATTCATTTTTATTTCTAGTCTGACGCGACACGAGCGCGTTTCGTAAAACTTATTACATTTTCAAAGACTTTAGTTCACAAATACACAACTGAATAGAACTTACGCATCTCCGATTTTATATCTACATTTGAGTGAGGTGGAAGGGGTGATGTGGCATTAACACAAGACAGAACAAGATGTGGTATTAACAGGGTATTAATTTCATCAACACAAGACAGAACAAGAGTATTAATAGGGTATTAATTTCATCAACACAAGACAGAACACGAAACAGTGGATATTGAATAGAAGTGTTTGTAGAAAGCCTATTGGTCCATATTTCTTGATGCTTCTATATTGGAGCGGAATCTTGAGGTGGGTAGAATATAGTTGTGCAATAATTGGCTGTTGATTGCTGGTGTTGACTTCTTGATGTGTAGTGCCTCGCAAACGTCAAGCCGCCTGCTATCGCTGTATCTATCGATGATTTCTGTGTTGTTTACTAGGATTTCTCTGGCGATGGTTTGGTTGTGGGAAGAGATTATATGTTCCTTAATGGAGCCCTGTTGCTTATGCATCGTTAAACGCCTAGAAAGAGATGTTGTTGTCTTGCCTATATACTGGGTTTTTTGGAGCTTACAGTCCCCAAGAGGGCATTTGAAGGCATAGACGACGTTAGTCTCTTTTAAAGCGTTCTGTTTTGTATCTTGAGAGTTTTTCATGAGTAGGCTGGCCGTTTTTCTGGTTTTATAGTAAATCGTCAGTTGTATCCTCTGATTTTTGTCTGTAGGAATAACGTTTCTATTAACAATATCTTTCAGGACCCTTTCCTCCGTTTTATGAGCTGTGGAAAAGAAGTTCCTGTAAAATAGTCTAATAGGGGGTATAGGTGTTGTGTTAGTTGTCTCTTCAGAGGTTGCATGGCTTTTCACTTTCCTTCTTATGATGTCTTCGACGAAACCATTGGAGAAGCCGTTATTGACTAGGACCTGCCTTACCATACAGAGTTCTTCGTCGACTTGCTTCCATTCTTTGAAAATGTAATAAGTTTTACGAAACGCGCTCGTGTCGCGTCAGACTAGAAATAAAAATGAATTCTGGAGAATTGATTTTTGATTTACCTCCAACAGTGAAACGAAATGTACGAAAGATTGAGAAAATTCGTGTTAGAATTATTAATCATACTTTTTCGGTCATATTTAATAATATATATATATATATATATATATATATATATATATATATATATATATATATATATATATATATATATATAAACCTAGAAAGGGTACCACCACTGGTGCAAGTGTAGGGACCCGTAGCCTCGGAGAAGAAAATAAAGAGTACTCAGAGAAGACCTTGTGGATCCTCACTGAACACTGATATTTTCTTCTCCTACCACCCCTATTCTTTTGGTATGTGTGTATATTTATCTAACTTTATTTGAAAATGTCATTACACAAAAAAGTTACAATATTGATTACATGCAGGGTACAAGGCTGCTTGTCACAAGTTGAACAGCTCCTCCAGCTTCTCAGATGGCGGGCAGGAACCATGGATGCAGTGAGCATTTCCTCTCTGGATTGCCACAATAAGGCGATGAAAAAGAAAACTGGCAGCTCTAGGGTCTCTAGTTGTTTCGATTAGCTTAGACCCCAACTCCTTCAAAAAGCTAGCAGCACTTTTACCCCAGGCACGAAGTGTCTCTGAGGCAATGGGGACAAAATTGTAGTGGTGCTCAAGGTCTCTGTATTTACATGACTTGGCCGCTTCCCGGTGATTGGCAGCTCCTCCTGCTTGTGTAGCGCTGAAGTCAACATAGGTATTGGCTAAAGTTGAAACGCAAGTGTAGTCCCACACCAACTGTCTACCATTCTTCCATGGGTTCACCGTGATTCCGTCTGGGTAACCGACAGGCTCATCAGAGTTGCGGGACATTAGGTAACGGGGCTCTCTCTCTGCTGGACAACTGGCTGTGGTAAGGCTTCTCTTAATAATGTCATTGACCTCGCCGTGTCTTGCATGCCATCCTCCTGTCCTTTGGCAGAGAAGGCCATGCCGTCCGTATCTGTCGGCCTCTGCCTCGCCGTAAGTACACCTGTATTCGGTGTGGATTGGGGCAGCGAGGCGGAGAGCCACGGCAATTCGGAGGGCCTGCGGTGTGAGACGGGTGCCGGTTGCTGACATTGGGGTTGCTAATAGGAAATCACCTGCATGGGGAGCTGCTACAGCTCTAAGTCGGGCAGTGTCATGTGGTGTTGTAACAGCTTCTTGGTCGACAATGAGGCGATCCCAGCTGGATTGCTTATGGGCTTCAGAAGGCGGTGGTTGGGGTGCTGGTCCTGTGAGAGAGACCCATTTGGTTGTGCAGTCTGTGAAGCTGGGATCATGTACCCCTGCCTGTTGAACTAGGTGCTCAGGTAGGATTTCCTTCACCAAGTTGTCAGACGCCACTGAAGAGGACAGGAACGCTGGTACAGCAATTTGTGTTGCTGTGCGCACGCCAAGGCCCCCCAAGTCTGACAGGAAGGGAGCCTGTTTCCACTGTGAGTCGCTGAGGGAAAGATTGAGCGCTTTTTCTAGTGTTGATTTCAGCAAGCTGTCGTACTCTTCTAATTTAATATTGTTGAAAGATGGCGAACATCTTAGAAAGTAGGTCAGCCTGGGGAGGGACAAGCATCTGGTGATGAGGTGAAGTGCATCATGAGCATCGATGTCTTCAATCCTCTCGTTCATCCTCTTCAGGTCAGTGATCTTCTTACCAAGGACCCCGTCGATGACATTCCTTCCAAGAGGAGCCCCTAGGAGTGTGCTGTTCTCAGGGTTGGTTGTATGAATGTCAGGCAAAACAACTTTTATTTGCTCTATTATGCGCTGGTTGGTGGAGGTTATTTCGCACTTGAAAGGGTTCAGGGTGAGGCCTAGGCTTGCTCCTTGCTCCTGAATTATTCTTATGTCGTCCAAGAGTGAGGCTGGGGAGCCGGCTAGAGTACCATCGTCCAAAAACCAAATGTTGAGCTCACTGGACAGGTTATCGGTGACTTTCTTGATAACTAGGCAGAAAAGAAAAGGAGCAAGGGGGTCACCCTGTTGGACACCTTCTTGTGATTCAATTTCATGTTCCCCAAAAAGCAGAGTTAGATTCTTGCTGTAGCATGAGTTTACAAACAGGTAGAGGGAAGGAAAAAGGCGATGAACCGCATTGAGTACTGCATCCCTTCTAACCAGATTGAAAGCATTTTTGAAGTCCAGCTTTATCAGGGCTTTTTCATCCGTAATGTTGGCAATGTAGGCTCTAGCTGCATGAGCCGCTGCCTCACAACCTTGGGGAATGCCAAACCCGAGCTGTTTTGGCTTCAGCATGTCGGCTGCTGCCTGACTAACTGTTCTGGCAGCAGCCTTAGCGACGAGACGCTGGAGTGAATTGCCCACAGCTATCGGTCTGATTCCTCCATCTTTTTTCCTCAAGACACAGAGGGTAGCGCCAAAAAAGAGAGGCCGCATGGTCTCTGGTATGTTGCCAGCTAGACATGTGTTGGTGAATCTAGTTAGTTCCACCAGGAGGCCCTGTGCAATGTCTCCCAGTGCAGGGTTGAGCATTTGTTTGATGTGGTTGGGTCTTAGTCCTGTGAACCCACCTGCTGATCCTGGGGAAGGATAAAGCTGCTTTATGCAGCATGGATTCGAGCACACACAGGGGTTCTGCTCTGGTGACACCGACTAGGGGAACACTGTCGTCACGAGGAGCTCTGGGTGGGTGTTTTTCCCTCAGGGCTTGTGCTGTATCGGCATCCCTGGTGGCAACTGTGTCTTCACTGGTGATGACTCTGATCGCCCCTATTGTGTTGCCTTCTTCTATTTTCTTGCTGACTGTTGCTCTGATTTTGGATGCCTCGGTTCTGCTGTTGATACCTTTCCTACCGTGGGTGTTTTTGGCACGGGTGGGGAGGGGTGCCTGGTTGTCCTCTCTAGGAAAACTATTTATAGCCATAATGACCGACGAAGCTAGTGATTTGTCTCTCCTTGCAGAGACAGCTAGGCATATGTTTCCAAGTAGGAGAAGGTTGAACCATGCTTGGATGGTTCCGGGGGAGTCATTGACCTTTTTCAAGAGGCTGGATAGTTTGGCTGCTGCCTGGGGCCGGGCAGCTTTGGGGATGTGCTGCAAGGTTCCAACCGATGTTGCTTTGATGGCTTCTAGTAGATTCTCAGTCGAAATGAGGCTGTTGGAAGTGTTTTCCCCATAAGAAAACAATGGTGATAACAATGCCTGGAGCGAAGATTTAGAGTCTGTATGAATGATGACATCATGTAAATTATTCTCAATTGTACAGTTTAGTGCCTCCTTCAGGGCATATAATTCTGTTTGCAATGTTGAGCACCCACTATTCATGCTCCAGTGAGCTTCATGGTTGGTAGTGTAAACTGCTGCCCCAGCAGAACCTTTTTCTTGATCAACTGATCCGTCTGTGAAGATGTGAGTCGTTGTGGGTCTAGAGATAGTTTCCATTTGTTGTTCTATTACTTCCTTGAGCCTCTGAGGGTCACATGCTGATTTTTTAACTGGTAATCTTTCAATGATTATCTTTAGATTCGATTCTTCCCATGGAGGAGGTTGTCGAAAGTGTTGATATGGTCTATCTTCCCCCTTGTTTTTAATGGTCCATTTCATGTCCATTTTCTCTAAAATCTTGACCACATTATCCATGAGCTTGTTCTATACTGTAGGTTTTTCTGAAAGGATTTCTGTATGCTGTCTTTGATTGACAGTCTGGCGGTTGTTCCAGTAAGTTTTCCTATTATGGTGACTAACCTTTGTTTCATCCTGTTTTCTAATGCTGGTAAATTTGTTTCCATTCTAAGGTTCTCTCTACGCGTCCATATAGGTGCTCCCAGCATTGTTCTCAGAGCATCATTTTGAGACACTTCCAGTTTCTCCCATTGGTTATCACTGAGGGATGTAAGAGCAGGAGCAGCATAGTCGATGAGTGACCTAACTGCTTGAACGTAGTACATTTTGAGTACTGGTAGAGATGCACCCTCTCTAAGACTGGTCAGAGAGCGCAAAGCAGAGTTTCTTGCTTTACAGCGTTGCCGAAGATATTCAATTTCTTGAGTGAATTTCAACTGGTTGTCTATTATGACTCCTAGGTATTGAAAAGAGGTAACCCACTCAATTTCTTGTCCTTGTATTGCCAGTCTGATGTCTTGAGTTCTCATTTTAACGGTCATTGCTTTTGTTTTATTGCTGTTTATTTTCACTGCTATGCGTTCCACTTCCTTGCTGATAATATCTAGGCATGTGCATGGTTCCTTGCACCTTTGTCATTGATGATGACCACAAAGTCATCTGCATAGTTAAGAAGTTTGGCTTTTGGTAGCTTGAGCTTCATGAATTGTTCCATGAGACAGTTGAAGAGGAAGGGGCTTAGTATTCCTCCCTGCGAAGTTCCATTTTCCAGCCTCTTTGAGATCGATGTTTTTCCTTGGAATTTGACTTTAGCTTCTCGGTTAAGCAGGCTTCCTTTGGCGAAAGGAGAGCGTCCTTTGAATTCCTTATCCACAAGGCAGCACAGTGTAGCTGGAGCACTGGCTAGCTGGAAGGCTTTTTCAAGGTCTAGAAAAATAAGGCTTCCATGTTTGTCATTGATTTTATCCAGGAGGGAGGTAAGGCATTCACACCTTTTCTGTAAGCAAACATATTTTGGTGTAGTGGATTGGCTTTCCATTCAATTCGATTAAGAGCCATTCTTTCTGCAGTTTTGGCCGGAAAGCTTGTTAATGAGATGGGTCTTGGATTTCCTGGGTCTTTAGGCTTTGGAATGAACTATAATTGCACTGTTCCAAGAGAGTGGTCGGGTTCTTGTCACCCATACTCTGTTGATGAGATTCAAGAAGGCTTCTTCACCCTTTTCTCCTAGCTTGGCTAGCATATTGTAAGTGATTTTGTCCTCGCCTGGAGCTGTATTTTTAGTTTTCTTTGTAGCACTTCTGAGTTCTTTCAGACTGAAAGGTTGGTCTAGTTCGTCATGTAAGGCTAAAGCATCATCTATTTCTTTCCATCTTGCTGCTTGAAGTCTTTGTTGGTGAGTCAGAGTTGCTTGAGGAAGTTGAGTGGAACTGGCTCTTGAAGCAAATAGATTTGCTAGCATTTCTGCTTCTTGCTCTGGATGAACATTGTGCGGCGGAGCAGGAGGCGATTTTCCTTGGGCCTTGTTGATCTGCCTCCAGATGTCGCCCATGGACGTATGCTGATTTAGCTTGGCACACCACTCGAGCCATTTTTCTTCTCTGATTTTTGCTGTTTCTTCATGCACACGATCTCGGACAGCTCTAAGAAGTCCTAAATTAGCTTCGGTTCTATCTCTTCTGAAATTCTTTCGTGCACGATTTAGTCTGTTATGTAGCTCTTTGATCCTATCACAGTAATACTAATGGTCCTTGTGTTGTTAGGTAATTGTTTTCCTCTTGGGGATGGCGTGATTTGCTGCTCTATATATTGCATTTACTAAATCTTTTTCCATTTCTTCGGTGTTGTCAGGAGGAGTGTAGTTTTGGTGCCAAGTTTCGAGAGCTTTCTGAAACATCCTCCAATCTGCTTTGATAAAGTCCTATCCGGGCTCGGGAGCTGGAGGTCTGGGAGGTAGTGCTATATTAATAACTGTTTTTGTAGCAAAGTGATCACTAGTCAGAACATGATCAACTGACCAATGACACAACTCATAAACACTGGTGGAAACAAACGTGAGATCCAGCTTTCCTCCACCAGTGTGGGTTGGTTCCGTCGAATTAAGCAGACTGATTTCTGGCACTTCATCCAAAAGGTGTTCAATATGTCTTCCGTTGGCGTCGGTTCTTGGTGAATCAAGTAGTAATTCACTATGAGCGTTGAAGTCGCCAGAGATGATAGTAGGTGTAGTGACTGCTATTTCAAAGATTGTTGAGAGATCCATGTCATGTTCTCTCTGGCTCTTGTATACATTGAAGATGGACAGCGTTGAGTTCCTCATAGTGAGCTTAATTCCCATAATTTCGACGTTCTCGCCACAGTTGGGCAGCTCTGTGATTGCCGTGGCATTGATATGATTTCTTACTAGAATTGAAATGCCTCTGGTGCCACCTTGTGCCATAGGGCAGTGGAATCCTTGATATCCTGGGATATTGATATTTCTGCCAGTCCTGGTGAGTCTTTCTTGGAGTAGAACAATATCAATGCTGTCCTTGAGAAGCACTGCTCTGAGTGTTTGTGCTTTGCTTTTGAATCCTTGAATATTCCATTGTATAATTGTGAGATTGTCCATTTTTCCGTTATAGTGAATCATTGAGTCCATGGTTTTTACAGTACTGGTTTTCCCGACGGTTTGTGTCTTCTTGGCTGGAGTGGAGACTTTCTTCTTGGTGGGTGAGGAGACTCTTGGTTGGGTTGAAGCGTCTTGGCTACATCCAGCTACTGGGGCATTTGATGATGCAGGGATCATCATTTCTGCTTGGGAGGTCTTGGAGGCAACGGCAGGTATGTTCGTTTTGCTGCCTTGATCTATTCTGTTGCTGTTTCTTAGTGGAGTAGTGCTTCTTTGTTTCCTCCAGTTGTTGGAGGCCCTGTCCTTGCTCAGACTAGAAGGATTTGGTGCGTCAGACTGTTGCTGATCTTCATTTATTCGGACTTGCCGAGGGGTGTACCACTGGCTTTTTACCGAGGGTCTGGTCGATTGGGGTTTAGATGTTATTACTTTGGGTTGCTGGGTTGATCCGAAAGCTAGTATTCTTTTTACCCTTTCTGGACATCGTTTGTTCCAGGCGTGATGTGTATCCCCGCAGTTCGGGCATTTTGCTTTCGTTTATTTCCCTTCTTTGTGCAGATTCTTGCAAACGTCGGTATTGTGGTGTTCGCTACATACACCACATCGTTCTGGGCCTCTGCAGCCATCTTTGTGGAGGCTGAAGCGCTGACATCTGTAACAGCGCATGGGTTCTGGGTTGTACAGTCTCAGTCTGAATTGACCATAGATCCCAACACTCAGAGTGTTGATGCGAGGTCCTTTTATTGTTACAAGAACCTGTCTTGTTTCAATATTGTTGTGCTTGCATCTTTCTGCTGTTGTGACATTTGGGCATTCTAGGAGTTTGTTTGCATGAACTTCGACCGGGAAATTTTGAACTATCATTTTGGTGATCTTTTCTTCTGGTTTCAGTTCAACTAGGTGTTCTGTGTTCCTGAGGTTTGTGATTATATCCGGATTAGCTGTGGATATGTTATATCTACCTCTAATGTCGGGCTTGGCTCAAAGATCTGATCCTGGATTATTCTTTTCCAGTGCGGCAATGTAAGCATAAGTGGGACCATCCACTGGTTTTTTGGTTTTGAATATTGTCCTTGACATTGGTTTGGGTGCTGCTCTTGAGTTCTGGTTGGCTTCTAGTTTTTTTTTTTTTGGACGTTTCTTCGGTTTTTCTTCGTTTGTTAGCCTTTCCGTTGCCTACAAGTTGCCACGGTGCTTCGTTTAGGGTTGGGTCGTCTTCAGCAGTTTTCCTTGCTCCTGCTACTAGATCACTGTGTCCTTCTGACGTTAATAATTCAAGAAGGATGGTTAGGAAAGTCATATCCTGGGGAGACATGGTTACACTGTATTAAAAGAGTAACTGAGGGAGTGACTGTAACTGTGTACTGCTACACTCAGAGACTGAGTGTGTATCATTTAATGTTGTTGTTGTTGTTTCAGATTTAGCTACTCAGGACGAAGTGTCCATGTAGCACGGGCTATGGTGAGCCCGTAATTGAGTTTGGTTATACATGATAACCTTTTTCCTGTGATATTTGGGTCTAAGTTTAAAATGGAGGAGAGGACTTCTCCTTTTTCCCTGCTTATTTATCGCTTCTGTTTTAGTGCACTGGTTTTAATCTTGTTTTATTAACATTATCTTGGTGGCGGATGTAGATGCAGAATGCTCACTAATGAGTCCCATTCCTCAACAGCTTTTCTAATCATTGTAGTCGCGGTGGAATGTGCATCTAATGCAGCTGCTGTCGTTGGATTAATGTTGAGTTTGATGCGCAGGGGTTCAGTAGCTTCACATTCCAGTAAGTAGTGCAATAGTGGCGCCTCTGCTTCAGTTTCACAGATGTGACACTCTTTAACTATTGGGTTCATTACCTCCCAGCAGCACTTGTAACCAAGTCTGAGTCTGTGTATGGCTACTGCAATGTCTCTGGATATCTTTTTGCCAGGCTTGAAAGAGGAGTAACCAGTGGCTTGTTCGTACCATATCACAGTGGATCTTCCTTCCGCTACTTTGGCTCTGTGGCGACTTTTGATAGTTGAGAATATTTTCTTCTTGATTTGCTCCTTAATCTGTAAAAAACTTGGAGGTATTTGAACCTGTACAACAGGTAGAGCAGTGGCAGTTTTTGCTAGTGAGTCTGCCTTTTCATTACCATCTATGCCAATATGACTTGGTATCCAATTTAGGGTGATTGACAGCCCTCGATTATGGGCTTCTTTTCCTATATGTTGAATTTCTGTGAGGAGTTGTATATTATCTCTGTGCTGACTGGATAACAATGCCTGGAGCGAAGATTTAATGTCTGTATGAATGATGACATCATGTAAATTATTCTCAATTGTATAGTTTATTGCCTCCTTCAGGGCATATAATTCTGTTTGCAATGTTGAGCACCCACTATTCATGCTCCAGTAAGCTTCATGGTTGGTAGTGTAAACTGCTGCCCCAGCAGAACATTTTTCTTGATCAACTGATCCGTCTGTGAAGATGTGAGTCGTTGTGGGTCTGGAGATAGTTTCCATTTGTTGTTCTATTACTTCCTTGAGCCTCTGAGGGTCACATGCTGATTTTTTAACTGGTAATCTTTCAATGATTATCTTTAGATTCGATTCTTCCCATGGAGGAGGTTGTCGAAAGTGTTGATATGGTCTATCTTCCCCCTTGTTTTTAATGGTCCATTTCAGGTCCATTTTCTCTAAAATCTTGACCACATTATCCATCCATGAGCTTGTTCTATACTGTAGGTTTTTCTGAAAGGATCTCTGTATGCTGTCATTTATTGACCGTCTGGCGGTTGTTCCAGTAAGTTTTCCTATTATGGTGACTAACCTTTGTTTCATCCTGTTTTCTAATGCTGGTAACCTTCTGCAGTTACCTTTATTATTTAGCCATGCCACCTTTGGTGTAGCCTTTACGTCGGGTGACATAACCATACCACCCATTTACGGGTGACATGATAGAGATTTACAAGTGATTGACATGATTGATGAATCTAGTTGGAACTCTGAGAGCAGAAATGGATCCCCTACGAGAGTAGGTACGACAGCTGAAACATCGGGAAGAAACGAAGGAGGAGACCAATATTAACAAGACCTCGTCGTGGAAAGTCGTTAAAGAAAGGGGTCTTTAAGAAGACCTTGACAAGGCCGTCTACAGACGTCCTAAGGACAGCAAACTCATTTACCGTGTTGGAGGACGAGTGCTGTGGTGAGCCTGCAGTTCACTCAGAACGGAATTCAGCGAAGAGCGGCGGAGTGCGGGCCCCTCAGGGCGCTCAGAAAGTTAAGGAGATACCGAAGCGAATTTTGGTTGTGGGAGATTCCCAGGTGAGGTATTTAGACAGGACGTTTTGTGCCAGAGATAGGGGGAACAGGTTAAGGGTCTGCTATCTGGGAGCTGGAATTGGAGATATTGTTGACAACATGAAAGATATTATGACGGGAAATGAGAACAAACCCATTATTTGTATTAGTGCAGGGGGTAATGATGTTGGACGAGTTAGGAGTGAGGAACTGATAAAGAAATTTAGCAAAGCCATAGAAAGGGAGGAATCCCGATCATATGTGGCATTCTTCCAAGAAAGAGCGTTGGGAATGAATGGTTGTCGAGGGCACTGGGCGTCAATTGCCGGCTGGAAAGATTTTGCAAATCAAATGCAATATCTTTCATAGACAACTGGGAACACTTCTATGGAAGAAATGAAATGCATGCTCGTGATGGAGTGCATCTATCGAGGGCTGGGGTTGTTGCTGTTGCGAACTCGTTGAAACCAGTGGTTAGAGGCATTTGTTTGGGTTTAAACTGTTAGTAGATAGTGGTATGGGAATTGATAGGGAGGAAGGAGGTAATAAAAATATGTGTTTGTTGGAGAAACAAATTGGCAAAATAATCAGGGAAAGAGAAGGGCCTCAAAATAACAATTCACTTACGGTATTACACTAAAAGTAGAAGTCTAAGAAACAAAATAAACGAGTTAAATGCTCTTATTTGTACAGAAGAAATAGATATTATTGCACTTACCGAAACGTGGATGAATGTAGAAAATAGAGAACTATTAGCTGAATATCAAATAAATGGATTTAAACTATTTCACACAGATAGATATATTAGACGAGGAGGGGGAGTAGCCATATATGTTAGGGACAATTTGAAATGTAGTCTCAAAGAGGGAATCAAAACTGAGCCACACACAGAAACTATTTGGATAGAATTAAACGAAAAAGCAAATATTATTATAATAGGAGTTATATATAGGCCACCAAATTTAGACAGAATGGAAGCAAAGCATCTATGGGATGAAATATCTAGAGCATCTAGATCTAACAGTATTTATGTCATGGGTGACTTTAATTTTAGTGGAATAAACTGGGTGAACAAAACAGGGAATAATGAAGCAGAAAACTTTCTAGAATTAATTGACGATTGCTTTCTTACGCAACATATTTAGGAACCAACACGGGGAAATAATATTTTAGATTTAGTGTTAACTAACAGGGAAACATAAATTAAGGACATAGAAATAGGGAGTGAGCTAGGGAACAGTGATCATAAAGAAATCAGATTTAGTATAGAATGGAATAGATATGTAGGAGAAAATTCTGTAAAAGTGCCTGATTTTCGAAAAGCTGATTTCAATAGCCTAAGAAATTTTTTGCGACAAATAGATTGGAATGTCTTGGGGATGGGGTGTGGGCTAGACGTGAACCCAGCGACAAGTGACGTAAAAGGGGATTTCGATGTGGACTCAAAATATAACCTATTTAAAAATATTCTAAACAAAGCCCAGGAACGTAGTAGTCCATATAAACTGAATAGATCGAATACTAATGATCTAAAGTGGATAACAAATGATCTGAAGAACCTTATAGGTAAAAAGAGAGCGTGGTACAAAAGGATTAAGAATGGGGAAGATAGTTTAGAACAAGAATATTCTAATTTCTAAAAAATTATTCTAAAAAATTAAATTTTGAGGTGAAGTCACAGTGAGAAGTTGTGTTAACCGGAGCTCCTGAGTGTTGTTATTTTATCATTGCAATATGGAAGTTGTAGTTAAGGACCTGGTGACTCTAGTGGGAGCCCTGAGGACAGAGTTGGACTTTCTGCGGGAGGAGGTGCGTCAGCTCAAAAAACAACGAGAAGTAACGAAGGAGGAGACCAGCAGTAAAGGGACCTCGTCTTGGAGAGTTGTGAAAGACAGGGGCCTTAAGAAGACTTTGATAAAGCCGCCTTCAAACGCCATAGCAACTTCTAATTCATTTGACGTTTTGGAGGACGAGTGCTGTGGAGAGACTGTGGATCGCGCAAAAGGGAAAGCAACGAAGAGAAAGGAAGCGCAGGCCCCTCAGAAAGTAAAGGAAGTACCTAAGCAAACATTAGTTGTGGGAGATTCCCAGATAAGGTATTTGGATAGAACGTTTTGTGCTAGAGATAGGGGGAACAGGTTAAGGGTTTGCTATCCCGGAGCTGGCATTGGTGATATTATAAACAACATGAATGATATTATGGCTGGTAATGGGAACAATCCCATTATTTGCATTAGCGTGGGAGGAAATGATGTTGGTCGAGTCAGGAGTGAGGAACTGATTCAGAGGTATAAAACAGCCATAGAGTTAGTTAGGAGCAAGGGAGGAATCCCGATCATATGTGGCATTCTTCCAAGAAAGGGAGTGGGAAATGAATGGATATCGAGGGCACTTGGTGTCAATTGCCGGCTGGAAAGATATTGCAAATCAAATGCAATATCTTTCATAGACAACTGGGAACACTTCTATGGAAGAAATGAAATGTATGCTCGTGATGGGGTGCATCTATCGAGAGCTGGGGTTGTTGCTGTTGCGAACTCGTTAGAAGAAGTGGTTAGAGGTGTTTGTTTGGGTTTAAACTGTTAGTAGATAGAGGTATGGGAATTGATTTGGAGGAAGGAGGTAATAAAAGTATGTGTTTGTGGGAGAAAGGAATTGGCAAAACGATCAGGGAAAGAGAAGGTCCGCAAAATAACAATTCACTTAGGGTATATTACACTAACAGTAGAAGTCTAAGAAATAAAATTAACGAATTAAATGCTCTTGTCTGCACAGAAAAAATAGATATTATTGCACTTACCGAAACGTGGATGAATGTAGAAAATAGAGAGCTATTAGCTGAATATCAAATATATGGATTTAAACTATTTCACACAGATAGATATATTAGACGAGGAGGTGGAGTAGCCATATATGTTAGGGACAATTTGAAATGTAGTCTCAAAGAGGGAATCAAAACAGAGCCACACACAGAAACTATTTGGATTGAATTAAACGAAAAAGCTAATAATATTATAATAGGAGTAATATATAGGCCACCAAATTTAGACAGAATGGAAGCAAAGCATCTATGGGATGAAATATCTAGAGCATCTAGATCTAACAGTATTTATGTCATGGGTGACTTTAATTTTAGCGGAATAAACTGGTTGAACAAAACAGGGAATAGTGAAGCAGAAGATTTTCTAGAATTAATTGACGATTGCTTTCTTACGCAACACATTAAGGAACCAACACGGGAAAATAATATTTTAGATTTAGTATTAACTAACAGGGAAACGCAAATTAATGACATCGAAATAGGGAGTGAGCTAGGGAGCAGTGATCACAAAGAAATCAGATTTAGCATAGAATGGAATATACCAGTAGGAGAAAATTCTGTTAAAGTGCCAGATTTTCGAAAAGCTGATTTTAATAGCCTAAGAAATTTTTTGGGTCAAATTTATTGGAAAGTCTTGGGTATGGGGTGTGGGCCGGTCTTGGAGCGAGACATGAACCCAGCGATAGGTGACTTAAATGGGGATTTCGATGTGGATTCAATATATAACTTATTTAAGAATATTCTAAACAAAGCACAGGAACGTAGTATACCAAACAAATTGAATAGATCGAATACTAATGACCCAAAGTGGATAACAAAGAATTTGAAGAACCTTATAGGTAAAAAGAGAGCTTGGTACAAAAGGATTAAAAATGGGGAGGTCACTTTAGAACAGGAATTCGTACAACTGGTTAGAAATGTTAAAAAAGAGATAAGGAAAGCAAAAAGAAACTATGAAGTTCGCATAGCAGGGCAAGCAAAGACAAATCCTAAAGGGTTTTTTCAGTTATATCGTACTAAGACTAGGGAAAGGATAGGTCCATTAAAAACTGAGACAGGTCAAATAACAGATAGTGATGAAGAGATGAGTAGTATTTTTAATAAATATTTTGTATCTGTATTTACTAAAGAGGAACTTAACAATATGCCTTCAGCCGAACAAGTCTATATGGGTGGGGACGAGGACAGGTTGACGAGTTTAGCAGTTACCAGGGAGGATGTTCTTAAACAAATAGTAAAACTCAAACCAAACAAATCCCCAGGGCCGGATGAAGTGTTTGCCAGGGTGCTTAAAGAATGCAAAGAGGAGCTTTGTGACCCACTGTCAACCATATTTAATAAATCAATAGAGTCAGGCAGAGTGCCAGAGTTTTGGAAAGTTGCTAATGTGATACCAGTTTTTAAGAAAGGAGATAGATCACTTGCGTCTAACTATCGACCAATTAGCCTAACGTCTATTGTGGGAAAGTTACTCGAATCTATAATAGCAAATAAAATTCGTCTTCATCTTGAAAAACATAAATTAATAATTGAGTCGCAACATGGTTTTATAAATGGCCGTTCATGTTTAACAAATTTGTTATCTTTTTATTCTAGCATTGTTGAGGCAGTTGATAGTGGTAAGGATTGCGATGTTGTATACCTTGACTTTAGCAAAGCTTTTGATACAGTGCCACATGAAAGACTGATTAAAAAAATAGAGTCTCATGGTATTGGGGGTGCTATATTAAGCTGGATTAGGGCATGGCTATACCAAAGGAAACAGAGAGTTAGTATAAATGGAATCAAGTCAGAGTGGGAAAATGTTGTAAGTGGAGTGCCTCAAGGCTCTGTCCTGGGACCTCTGTTGTTTATAATATATATAAATGATTTAGATTCAGGTTTGAGTAGCAACATTTGCAAATTTGCCGATGATACGAAAATCAGTAGGGAAATTAATTCGGAGGAGGACTCACTATCACTTCAAGTTGATCTAGATAGGGTTTTGAAATGGTCAAAGGATTGGCAGATGCAGTTTAATGCTGATAAATGTAAAGTTCTGAGGTTAGGTAATGATGATAGAGTTACAAGATACGAGCTAGATGGTGTTGTGATTGCGAAGTCGGATTGCGAAAGGGATCTGGGAGTTATGATTAGTAAGAATTTAAAACAAAAGGATCAATGCATAAATGTTCGTAATAAGGCAAATCGGACACTTGGATTTATTAATCGCAGCGTTAGTAACAAGACACCTGGTGTGGTTCTCAAGCTATATCTTGCTCTAGTTAGGCCCCATTTAGATTATGCAGTTCAGTTTTGGTCGCCATATTATAGAATGGATATAAATTCACTTGAACGTGTCCAGCGTAGGATGACTAAGTTAATTCCCCAAATTAGAAATCTTTCATATGAAGAAAGATTAACAAAGCTTAAGTTGCATTCACTGGAAAGGCGAAGAGTTAGGGGTGACATGATATAGGTTTACAAGTGGATGAATGGACATAACCGGGGGGGATATTAATAGGGTATTAAAAGTATCAACACAGGACAGAACACGAAACAATGGATATAAATTGGATAAGTTTAGATTTAGGAAAGACTTGGGTAAATACTGGTTCAGTAACAGGGTTGTTGATTTGTGGAACCAATTGCCGCGTAACATTGTGGAGGTGGGGTCCCTCGATTGTTTCAAGCACGGGTTGGACAAGTATATGAGTGGGATTGGGTGGTTATAGAATAGGAGCTGCCTCGTATGGGCCAATAGGCCTTCTGCAGTTACCTTTGTTCTTATGTTCTTATGTTAAGAATTCGTACAACTGATTAGAAATGTTAAAAAAGAGATAAGGAAAGCAAAAAGACACTACGAAGTTCGCATAGCAGGGCAAGCGAAGACAAATGCTAAAGGGTTTTTTCAGTTATATCGAACTAAGACTAGGGAAAGGATAGGTCCATTAAAAACTGAGACAGGTCAAATAACGGATAATGACGAGAAGATGAGTAGCATTTTTAATAAATATTTTTATTTCGAAAAGCTAATTTCAATAACCTAAGAAATTTATTGGGTCAAATAGATTGGAAAGTCTTGGGTATGGGGTGTGGGCCGGTCTTGGAGCTAGACGTGAACCCAGCGATAGGTGACGTAAAAGGGGTTTTCGATGTGGACTCAAAATATAACCTATTTAAAAATATTCTAAGCGAAGCCCAGGAATATAGTATACCATATAAATTGAATAGATCGAATACTAATGACCCAAAGTGGATAACAAAGGATCTGAAGAACCTTATAGGTAAAAAGAGAGCGTGGTACAAAAGGATTAAGAATGGGGAAGTCAGTTTAGAACAGGAATTCGTACAACTGGTTAGAAATAATAAAAAACAGATGGAAAAAGGAAAGCAAAAAGAAACTATGAAGTTCGCATAGCAGAGCAAGCAAAGACAAATCCTAAAGGGTTTTCCAGTTATACCGGACAAAGATTAGGGAGAGGATAGGTCCATTAAAAACTGAGACAGGTCAAATAACAGATAATGATGAAGAGAGGAGTAGTATTTTTAATAAATATTTTATATCTGTATTTACTAAAGAGGAACTTAACAATATGCCTTCAGCCGAACAAGTATATGTGGACGAGGACAGGTTGACTAGTTTAGCAGTTACCAGGGAGGATGTAATTAAAGAACATAAGAACATAAGAACAAAGGCAACTGCAGAAGGCCTGTTGGCCCATACGAGGCAGCTCCTATTTATAACCACCCAATCCCACTCATATACATGTCCAAAACATGCTTGAAACAATCGAGGGACCCCACCTCCACAATGTTACGCGGCAATTGGTTCCACAAATCAACAACCCTGTTACTGAACCAGTATTTACCCAAGTCTTTCCTAAATGATTGATGATTGATGAAGATGAAGCCACCCAAAAGGTGGCACGGGCATGAATAGCCCGTAAGTGGTGGCCCTTTTGAGCCATCACCAGTATCAATAGACGATACTGGAGATCTGTGGAGGCGCGACTGCATCCTGCGTGATGGGAGATGTTACTAACGCTGTCTTGTTACTAACGCTGCGATTAATAAATCCAAGTGTCCGATTTGCCTTATTACGAACATTTATGCATTGATTCTTTTGTTTTAAATTCTTGCTAATCATAACTCCCAGATCCCTTTCGCAATTCGACTTCGCAATGTCAACACCATCTAGCTCGTATCTTGTAACCCTATCATCATTACCTAACCTCAGAACTTTACATTTATCAGCATTAAACTGCATCTGCCAATCCTTAGACCATTTCAAAACCCTATCTGGATCAACTTGAAGTGATAGTGAGTCCTCCTCCGAATTAATTTCCCTACCGATTTTCGTATCATCGGCAAATTTGCAAATGTTGCTACTCAAACCTGAATCTAAATCATTTATAGATATTATAAACAACAGAGGACCCAGGACAGAGACCTGAGGCACCCCACTTACAGCATTTTCCCACTCTGACTTGACTCCATTTATACTAACTCTCTGTTTCCTTTGGTATAGCCATGCCCTAATCCAGCTTAATATAGCACCCCCAATACCATGAGACTCTAACTTTTTAATCAGTCTTTCATGTGGCACTGTATCAAAAGCTTTGCTAAAGTCAAGGTACACAACATCGCAATCCTTACCACTATCAACTGCCTCAACAATGCTAGAATAAAAAAATAACAAATTTGTTAAACATGAACGGCCATTTATAAAACCATGTTGCGACTCATTTATTAATTTATGTAAACAAATAGTTAAACTCAAACCAAACAAATCCCCAGGGCCGGATGAAGTGTTTGCCAGGGTGCTTAAAGAATGCAAAGAGGAGCTTTGCGACCCACTGTCTACCATATTTAAAAAATCAATAGAGTTAGGCAGAGTGCCAGAGTTATGGAACGTTGCTAATGTGATACCAAGTTTTTAGAAAGGAGATAGATCACTTGCGTCAAACTATAGACCAATTAGTCTAACGTCTATTGTGGGAAAGTTACTCGAATCGATAATTGCAAATAAAATTCGTCTTCATCTTGAAAAACACAAATTAATAAATGAGTCGCAACATGGTTTTACAAATGGCCGTTCATGTTTAACAAATTTGCTATCTTTTTATTCCAGCATAGTTGAGGCAGTTGATAGTGGTAAGGATTGTGATGTCGTGTACCTTGATTTTAGCAAAGCTTTTGATACAGTGCCACATGAAAGACTGATTAAAAAAAATAGAGGCTCATGGTATTGGAGGTGCTATATTAAGTTGGATTAGGACATGGCTATTCCAAAGGAAACAGAGAGTTAGTATAAATGGGGTTAAGTCAGGGTGGGAAAATGTTGTAAGTGGAATGCCTCAGGGCTCTGTCCTGGGACCTCTGTTGTTTATAATATATATCAATGATTTAGATTCAGGTTTGATTAGCAACATTTGCAAATTTGCCGATGATACTAAAATCAGCAGGGAAATTAACACGGAAGAAGACTCACTATCACTTCAATTTGATCTAAATAGGGTTTTGAAATGGCCAAAGGATTGGCAGATGCAGTTTAATGCTGATAAATGTAAAGTTTTGAGGCTAGGTAAAACTCATTCGGAGGAGGACTCACTATCACTTCAAGTTGATCTAGATAGGGTTTTGAAATGGTCAAAGGATTGGCAGATGCAGTTTAATGCTGATAAATGTAAAGTTCTGAGGTTAGGTAATGATGATAGAGTTACAAGATACGAGCTAGATGGTGTTGTGATTGCGAAGTCGGATTGCGAAAGGGATCTGGGAGTTATGATTAGTAAGAATTTAAAACAAAAGGATCAATGCATAAATGTTCGTAATAAGGCAAATCGGACACTTGGATTTATTAATCGCAGCGTTAGTAACCTGGTGACTCTAGTGGGAGCCCTGAGGACAGAGTTGGACTCTCTGCGGGAGGAGGTGCGTCAGCTTAAAAAACAACGAGAAGTAACGAAGGAGGAGACCAGCAGTAAAGGGACCTCGTCTTGGAGAGTTGCGAAAGACAGGGGCCTTAAGAAGACTTTGATAACATAAGAACATAAGAACAAAGGTAACTGCAGAAGGCCTATTGGCCCATACGAGGCAGCTCCTATTCTATAACCACCCAATCCCACTCATATACTTGTCCAACCCGTGCTTGAAACAATCGAGGGACCCCACCTCCACAATGTTACGCGGCAATTGGTTCCACAAATCAACAACCCTGTTACTGAACCAGTATTTACCCAAGTCTTTCCTAAATCTAAACTTATCCAATTTATATCCATTGTTTCGTGTTCTGTCCTGTGTTGATACTTTTAATACCCTATTAATATCCCCCCGGTTATGTCCATTTATCCACTTGTAAACCTCTATCATGTCACCCCTAACTCTTCGCCTTTCCAGTGAATGCAACTTAAGCTTTGTTAATCTTTCTTCATATGAAAGATTTCTAATTTGGGGAATTAACTTAGTCATCCTACGCTGGACACGTTCAAGTGAATTTATATCCATTCTATAATATGGCGACCAAAACTGAACTGCATAATCTAAATGGGGCCTAACTAGAGCAAGATATAGCTTGAGAACCACACCAGGTGTCTTGTTACTAACGCTGCGATTAATAAATCCAAGTGTCCGATTTGCCTTATTACGAACATTTATGCATTGATCCTTTTGTTTTAAATTCTTACTAATCATAACTCCCAGATCCCTTTCGCAATCCGACTTCGCAATCACAACACCATCTAGCTCGTATCTTGTAACTCTATCATCATTACCTAACCTCAGAACTTTACATTTATCAGCATTAAACTGCATCTGCCAATCCTTTGACCATTTCAAAACCCTATCTAGATCAACTTGAAGTGATAGTGAGTCCTCCTCCGAATTAATTTCCCTACCGATTTTCGTATCATCGGCAAATTTGCAAATGTTGCTACTCAAACCTGAATCTAAATCATTTATATATATTATAAACAACAGAGGTCCCAGGACAGAGCCTTGAGGCACTCCACTTACAACATTTTCCCACTCTGACTTGATTCCATTTATACTAACTCTCTGTTTCCTTTGGTATAGCCATGCCCTAATCCAGCTTAATATAGCACCCCCAATACCATGAGACTCTATTTTTTTAATCAGTCTTTCATGTGGCACTGTATCAAAAGCTTTGCTAAAGTCAAGGTATACAACATCGCAATCCTTACCACTATCAACTGCCTCAACAATGCTAGAATAAAAAGATAACAAATTTGTTAAACATGAACGGCCATTTATAAAACCATGTTGCGACTCAATTATTAATTTATGTTTTTCAAGATGAAGACGAATTTTATTTGCTATTATAGATTCGAGTAACTTTCCCACAATAGACGTTAGGCTAATTGGTCGATAGTTAGACGCAAGTGATCTATCTCCTTTCTTAAAAACTGGTATCACATTAGCAACTTTCCAAAACTCTGGCACTCTGCCTGACTCTATTGATTTATTAAATATGGTTGACAGTGGGTCACAAAGCTCCTCTTTGCATTCTTTAAGCACCCTAGCAAACACTTCATCCGGCCCTGGGGATTTGTTTGGTTTGAGTTTTACTATTTGTTTAAGAACATCCTCCCTGGTAACTGCTAAACTCGTCAACCTGTCCTCGTCCCCACCCACATAGACTTGTTCGGCTGAAGGCATATTGTTAAGTTCCTCTTTAGTAAATACAGATACAAAATATTTATTAAAAATACTACTCATCTCTTCATCACTATCTGTTATTTGACCTGTCTCAGTTTTTAATGGACCTATCCTTTCCCTAGTCTTAGTACGATATAACTGAAAAAACCCTTTAGGATTTGTCTTTGCTTGCCCTGCTATGCGAACTTCATAGTTCCTTTTTGCTTTCCTTATCTCTTTTTTAACATTTCTAACCAGTTGTACGAATTCCTGTTCTAAAGTGACCTCCCCATTTTTAATCCTTTTGTACCAAGCTCTCTTTTTACCTATAAGGTTCTTCAAATTCTTTGTTATCCACTTTGGGTCATTAGTATACGATCTATTCAATTTGTATGGTATACTACGTTCCTGTGCTTTGTTTAGAATATTCTTAAATAAGTTATATATTGAATCCACATCGAAATCCCCATTTAAGTCACCTATCGCTGGGTTCATGTCTCGCTCCAAGACCGGCCCACACCCCATACCCAAGCCTTTCCAATCAATTTGACCCAAAAAATTTCTTAGGCTATTAAAATCAGCTTTTCGAAAATCTGGCACTTTAACAGAATTTTCTCCTACTGGTCTATTCCATTCTATGCTAAATCTGATTTCTTTGTGATCACTGCTCCCTAGCTCACTCCCTATTTCGATGTCATTAATTTGCGTTTCCCTGTTAGTTAACACTAAATCTAAAATATTATTTTCCCGTGTTGGTTCCTTAATGTGTTGCGTAAGAAAGCAATCGTCAATTAATTCTAGAAAATCTTCTGCTTCACTATTCCCTGTTTTGTTCAACCAGTTTATTCCGCTAAAATTAAAGTCACCCATGACATAAATACTGTTAGATCTAGATGCTCTAGATATTTCATCCCATAGATGCTTTGCTTCCATTCTGTCTAAATTTGGTGGCCTATATATTACTCCTATTATAATATTATTAGCTTTTTCGTTTAATTCAATCCAAATAGTTTCTGTGTGTGGCTCTGTTTTGATTCCCTCTTTGAGACTACATTTCAAATTGTCCCTAACATATATGGCTACTCCACCTCCTCGTCTAATATATCTATCTGTGTGAAATAGTTTAAATCCATATATTTGATATTCAGCTAATAGTTCTCTATTTTCTACATTCATCCACGTTTCGGTAAGTGCAATAATATCTATTTTTTCTGTGCAGACAAGAGCATTTAATTCGTTAATTTTATTTCTTAGACTTCTACTGTTAGTGTAATATACCCTAAGTGAATTGTTATTTTGCGGACCTTCTCTTTCCCTGATCGTTTTGCCAATTCCTTTCTCCCACAAACACATACTTTTATTACCTCCTTCCTCCAAATCAATTCCCATACCTCTATCTACTAACAGTTTAAACCCAAACAAACACCTCTAACCACTTCTTCTAGCGAGTTCGCAACAGCAACAACCCCAGCTCTCGATAGATGCACCCCATCACGAGCATACATTTCATTTCTTCCATAGAAGTGTTCCCAGTTGTCTATGAAAGATATTGCATTTGATTTGCAATATCTTTCCAGCCGGCAATTGACACCAAGTGCCCTCGATATCCATTCATTTCCCACTCCCTTTCTTGGAAGAATGCCACATATGATCGGGATTCCTCCCTTGCTCCTAACTAACTCTATGGCTGTTTTATACCTCTGAATCAGTTCCTCACTCCTGACTCGACCAACATCATTTCCTCCCACGCTAATGCAAATAATGGGATTGTTCCCATTACCAGCCATAATATCATTCATGTTGTTTATAATATCACCAATGCCAGCTCCGGGATAGCAAACCCTTAACCTGTTCCCCCTATCTCTAGCACAAAACGTTCTATCCAAATACCTTATCTGGGAATCTCCCACAACTAATGTTTGCTTAGGTACTTCCTTTACTTTCTGAGGGGCCTGCGCTTCCTTTCTCTTCGTTGCTTTCCCTTTTGCGCGATCCACAGTCTCTCCACAGCACTCGTCCTCCAAAACGTCAAATGAATTTGAAGTTGCTATGGCGTTTGAAGGCGGCTTTATCAAAGTCTTCTTAAGGCCCCTGTCTTTCGCAACTCTCCAAGACGAGGTCCCTTTACTGCTGGTCTCCTCCTTCGTTACTTCTCGTTGTTTTTTAAGCTGACGCACCTCCTCCCGCAGAGAGTCCAACTCTGTCCTCAGGGCTCCCACTAGAGTCACCAGGTCCTTCACTACAACTTCCATATTGCTATGATAAAGCCGCCTTCAAACGCCATAGCAACTTCAAATTCATTTGACGTTTTGGAGGACGAGTGCTGTGGAGAGACTGTGGATCGCGCAAAAGGGAAAGCAACGAAGAGAAAGGAAGCGCAGGCCCCTCAGAAAGTAAAGGAAGTACCTAAGCAAACATTAGTTGTGGGAGATTCCCAGATAAGGTATTTGGATAGAACGTTTTGTGCTAGAGATAGGGGGAACAGGTTAAGGGTTTGCTATCCCGGAGCTGGCATTGGTGATATTATAAACAACATGAATGATATTATGGCTGGTAATGGGAACAATCCCATTATTTGCATTAGCGTGGGAGGAAATGATGTTGGTCGAGTCAGGAGTGAGGAACTGATTCAGAGGTATAAAACAGCCATAGAGTTAGTTAGGAGCAAGGGAGGAATCCCGATCATATGTGGCATTCTTCCAAGAAAGGGAGTGGGAAATGAATGGATATCGAGGGCACTTGGTGTCAATTGCCGGCTGGAAAGATATTGCAAATCAAATGCAATATCTTTCATAGACAACTGGGAACACTTCTATGGAAGAAATGAAATGTATGCTCGTGATGGGGTGCATCTATCGAGAGCTGGGGTTGTTGCTGTTGCGAACTCGCTAGAAGAAGTGGTTAGAGGTGTTTGTTTGGGTTTAAACTGTTAGTAGATAGAGGTATGGGAATTGATTTGGAGGAAGGAGGTAATAAAAGTATGTGTTTGTGGGAGAAAGGAATTGGCAAAACGATCAGGGAAAGAGAAGGTCCGCAAAATAACAATTCACTTAGGGTATATTACACTAACAGTAGAAGTCTAAGAAATAAAATTAACGAATTAAATGCTCTTGTCTGCACAGAAAAAATAGATATTATTGCACTTACCGAAACGTGGATGAATGTAGAAAATAGAGAACTATTAGCTGAATATCAAATATATGGATTTAAACTATTTCACACAGATAGATATATTAGACGAGGAGGTGGAGTAGCCATATATGTTAGGGACAATTTGAAATGTAGTCTCAAAGAGGGAATCAAAACAGAGCCACACACAGAAACTATTTGGATTGAATTAAACGAAAAAGCTAATAATATTATAATAGGAGTAATATATAGGCCACCAAATTTAGACAGAATGGAAGCAAAGCATCTATGGGATGAAATATCTAGAGCATCTAGATCTAACAGTATTTATGTCATGGGTGACTTTAATTTTAGCGGAATAAACTGGGTGAACAAAACAGGGAATAGTGAAGCAGAAGATTTTCTAGAATTAATTGACGATTGCTTTCTTACGCAACACATTAAGGAACCAACACGGGAAAATAATATTTTAGATTTAGTGTTAACTAACAGGGAAACGCAAATTAATGACATCGAAATAGGGAGTGAGCTAGGGAGCAGTGATCACAAAGAAATCAGATTTAGCATAGAATGGAATAGACCAGTAGGAGAAAATTCTGTTAAAGTGCCAGATTTTCGAAAAGCTGATTTTAATAGCCTAAGAAATTTTTTGGGTCAAATTGATTGGAAAGGCTTGGGTATGGGGTGTGGGCCGGTCTTGGAGCGAGACATGAACCCAGCGATAGGTGACTTAAATGGGGATTTCGATGTGGATTCAATATATAACTTATTTAAGAATATTCTAAACAAAGCACAGGAACGTAGTATACCATACAAATTGAATAGATCGTATACTAATGACCCAAAGTGGATAACAAAGAATTTGAAGAACCTTATAGGTAAAAAGAGAGCTTGGTACAAAAGGATTAAAAATGGGGAGGTCACTTTAGAACAGGAATTCGTACAACTGGTTAGAAATGTTAAAAAAGAGATAAGGAAAGCAAAAAGAAACTATGAAGTTCGCATAGCAGGGCAAGCAAAGACAAATCCTAAAGGGTTTTTTCAGTTATATCGTACTAAGACTAGGGAAAGGATAGGTCCATTAAAAACTGAGACAGGTCAAATAACAGATAGTGATGAAGAGATGAGTAGTATTTTTAATAAATATTTTGTATCTGTATTTACTAAAGAGGAACTTAACAATATGCCTTCAGCCGAACAAGTCTATGTGGGTGGGGACGAGGACAGGTTGACGAGTTTAGCAGTTACCAGGGAGGATGTTCTTAAACAAATAGTAAAACTCAAACCAAACAAATCCCCAGGGCCGGATGAAGTGTTTGCTAGGGTGCTTAAAGAATGCAAAGAGGAGCTTTGTGACCCACTGTCAACCATATTTAATAAATCAATAGAGTCAGGCAGAGTGCCAGAGTTTTGGAAAGTTGCTAATGTGATACCAGTTTTTAAGAAAGGAGATAGATCACTTGCGTCTAACTATCGACCAATTAGCCTAACGTCTATTGTGGGAAAGTTACTCGAATCTATAATAGCAAATAAAATTCGTCTTCATCTTGAAAAACATAAATTAATAATTGAGTCGCAACATGGTTTTATAAATGGCCGTTCATGTTTAACAAATTTGTTATCTTTTTATTCTAGCATTGTTGAGGCAGTTGATAGTGGTAAGGATTGCGATGTTGTATACCTTGACTTTAGCAAAGCTTTTGATACAGTGCCACATGAAAGACTGATTAAAAAAATAGAGTCTCATGGTATTGGGGGTGCTATATTAAGCTGGATTAGGGCATGGCTATACCAAAGGAAACAGAGAGTTAGTATAAATGGAATCAAGTCAGAGTGGGAAAATGTTGTAAGTGGAGTGCCTCAAGGCTCTGTCCTGGGACCTCTGTTGTTTATAATATATATAAATGATTTAGATTCAGGTTTGAGTAGCAACATTTGCAAATTTGCCGATGATACGAAAATCGGTAGGGAAATTAATTCGGAGGAGGACTCACTATCACTTCAAGTTGATCTAGATAGGGTTTTGAAATGGTCAAAGGATTGGCAGATGCAGTTTAATGCTGATAAATGTAAAGTTCTGAGGTTAGGTAATGATGATAGAGTTACAAGATACGAGCTAGATGGTGTTGTGATTGCGAAGTCGGATTGCGAAAGGGATCTGGGAGTTATGATTAGTAAGAATTTAAAACAAAAGGATCAATGCATAAATGTTCGTAATAAGGCAAATCGGACACTTGGATTTATTAATCGCAGCGTTAGTAACAAGACACCTGGTGTGGTTCTCAAGCTATATCTTGCTCTAGTTAGGCCCCATTTAGATTATGCAGTTCAGTTTTGGTCGCCATATTATAGAATGGATATAAATTCACTTGAACGTGTCCAGCGTAGGATGACTAAGTTAATTCCCCAAATTAGAAATCTTTCATATGAAGAAAGATTAACAAAGCTTAAGTTGCATTCACTGGAATTATTAGACGAGGAGGTGGAGTAGCCATATATGTTAGGGATAATTTGAAATGTAGTCTCAAAGAGGGAATCAAAACAGAGCCACACACAGAAACTATTTGGATTGAATTAAACGAAAAAGCTAATAATATTATAATAGGAGTAATATATAGGCCACCAAATTTAGACAGAATGGAAGCAAAGCATCTATGGGATGAAATATCTAGAGCATCTAGATCTAACAGTATTTATGTCATGGGTGACTTTAATTTTAGCGGAATAAACTGGTTGAACAAAACAGGGAATAGTGAAGCAGAAGATTTTCTAGAATTAATTGACGATTGCTTTCTTACGCAACACATTAAGGAACCAACACGGGAAAATAATATTTTAGATTTAGTGTTAACTAACAGGGAAACGCAAATTAATGACATCGAAATAGGGAGTGAGCTAGGGAGCAGTGATCACAAAGAAATCAGATTTAGCATAGAATGGAATAGACCAGTAGGAGAAAATTCTGTTAAAGTGCCAGATTTTCGAAAAGCTGATTTTAATAGCCTAAGAAATTTTTTGGGTCAAATTGATTGGAAAGGCTTGGGTATGGGGTGTGGGCCGGTCTTGGAGCGAGACATGAACCCAGCGATAGGTGACTTAAATGGGGATTTCGATGTGGATTCAATATATAACTTATTTAAGAATATTCTAAACAAAGCACAGGAACGTGGTATACCATACAAATTGAATAGATCGTATACTAATGACCCAAAGTGGATAACAAAGAATTTGAAGAACCTTATAGGTAAAAAGAGAGCTTGGTACAAAAGGATTAAAAATGGGGAGGTCACTTTAGAACAGGAATTCGTACAACTGGTTAGAAATGTTAAAAAAGAGATAAGGAGATACAGATAAAAGAGATACAGTGCCACATGAAAGACTGATTAAAAAAATAGAGTCTCATGGTATTGGGGGTGCTATATTAAGCTGGATTAGGGCATGGCTATACCAAAGGAAACAGAGAGTTAGTATAAATGGAATCAAGTCAGAGTGGGAAAATGTTGTAAGTGGAGTGCCTCAAGGCTCTGTCCTGGGACCTCTGTTGTTTATAATATATATAAATGATTTAGATTCAGGTTTGAGTAGCAACATTTGCAAATTTGCCGATGATACGAAAATCGGTAGGGAAATTAATTCGGAGGAGGACTCACTATCACTTCAAGTTGATCTAGATAGGGTTTTGAAATGGTCAAAGGATTGGCAGATGCAGTTTAATGCTGATAAATGTAAAGTTCTGAGGTTAGGTAATGATGATAGAGTTACAAGATACGAGCTAGATGGTGTTGTGATTGCGAAGTCGGATTGCGAAAGGGATCTGGGAGTTATGATTAGTAAGAATTTAAAACAAAAGGATCAATGCATAAATGTTCGTAATAAGGCAAATCGGACACTTGGATTTATTAATCGCAGCGTTAGTAACAAGACACCTGGTGTGGTTCTCAAGCTATATCTTGCTCTAGTTAGGCCCCATTTAGATTATGCAGTTCAGTTTTGGTCGCCATATTATAGAATGGATATAAATTCACTTGAACGTGTCCAGCGTAGGATGACTAAGTTAATTCCCCAAATTAGAAATCTTTCATATAAAGAAAGACTAACAAAGCTTAAATTGCATTCACTGGAAAGGCGGAGAGTTAGGGGTGACATGATAGAGGTTTACAAGTGGATGAATGGACATAACAAAGGAGATATTAATAGGGTATTAAAAGTATCAACACAAGACAGAACACGAAACAATGGGTATAAATTGGATAAGTTTAGATTTAGGAAAGACTTGGGTAAATACTGGTTCAGTAACAGGGTTGTTGATTTGTGGAACCAATTGCCGCGTAACATTGTGGAGGTGGGGTCCCTCGATTGTTTCAAGCACGGGTTGGACAAGTATATGAGTGGGATTGGGTGGTTATAGAATAGGAGCTGCCTCGTATGGGCCAATAGGCCTTCTGCAGTTACCTTTGTTCTTATGTTCTTATGTTGGAAAGGCGAAGAGTTAGGGGTGACATGATAGAGGTTTACAAGTGGATGAATGGACATAACCGGGGGGATATTAATAGGGTATTAAAAGTATCAACACAGGACAGAACACGAAACAATGGATATAAATTGGATAAGTTTAGATTTAGGAAAGACTTGGGTAAATACTGGTTCAGTAACAGGGTTGTTGATTTGTGGAACCAATTGCCGCGTAACATTGTGGAGGTGGGGTCCCTCGATTGTTTCAAGCACGGGTTGGACAAGTATATGAGTGGGATTGGGTGGTTATAGAATAGGAGCTGCCTCGTATGGGCCAATAGGCCTTCTGCAGTTACCTTTGTTCTTATGTTCTTATGTTCTTAGGTAATGATGATAGAGTTACAAGATACGAGCTAGATGGTGTTGAGATTGCGAAGTGGGATTGCAAAAGGGATCTGGGTGTTATGATAAATAAGAATTTAAAACAAAAGGATCAATGCATGAATGTTCGCAATAAGGCAAATAGGACACTGGGATTTATTAATCGAAGCGTTAGTAACAAGACACCTGGTGTGGTTCTTCAGCTATATCTTGCTCTGGTTAGGCCCCATTTAGATTATGCAGTTCAGTTTTGGTCGCCGTACTATAGAATGGATATAAATTCACTTTGAACATGTCCAGCGTAGGATGACTAAGTTAATTCCCCAAATTAGAAATCTTTCATATAAAGAAAGACTAACAAAGCTTAAATTGCATTCACTGGAAAGGCGGAGAGTTAGGGGTGACATGATAGAGGTTTACAAGTGGATGAATGGACATAACAAAGGAGATATTAATAGGGTATTAAAAGTATCAACACAAGACAGAACACGAAACAATGGGTATAAATTGGATAAGTTTAGATTTAGGAAAGACTTGGGTAAATACTGGTTCGGTAACAGGGTTGTTGATTTGTGGAACCAATTACCGCGTAACTTGGTGGAGGTGGAGTACCTCGATTGTTTCAAGCGCAGGTTGGACAAGTATATGAGTGGGATTGGGTGGTTATAGATAGGAGCTGCCTCGTATGGGCCAATAGGCCTTCTGCAGTTACCTATGTTCATATGTTCTTATTTATAAACAGGACCTGCTTCTTATGGGCCAGTAGGCTTTCTGTAGGTTCCTTTATTCATATGTTCTTATGTTCAGTTCAGTTTTGGTCGGCGTTTGGTTATGCAGTAATTATAACCAATTACCGCATAACATTATAGAAGTTGGATCCCTTGATTGTTACAATCGTAGGTTAAAAATTCATATGAATGAAATTGGATCTAAATAAATAGGAGCTGCCACGCATGGGGCCAATAGTCCTTCTGCAGTTATCTTTATTCTTATGTTCTTATGAAACGTCGTCGGTTCTTAATTTTCTGCAGAGTGGTGAGATCATCACGCAGGTCTTCGCCTCACTCACCCACCTGATGTGTCGTATAAAATGGCGCAAATAATAGGACGTTTTTGTTTACGGGCTCACCATAGCTCGTGCTACATAGACACTTCGTTCTGAGAAGCTAAATCTGATACAACACAGCAGTTTTACATAACGCTCTCATCATTAAGTTGGCCTTCGTCAAAATTGTTAACCTCGTTCACGAATGGACGCCACACAAAGTTTTGCTGCCTTAAAGAAGGCTTCAATCAATAACTTCAATGAATTCCTCATAGCCGTGTCGAAGATCGACAGCTCAAGAATCATTGTTGCGCAATTAGCACAAGCAATGAAATTGATGGAAAACAATCTTGATGTTTTTGCATATCAAAATCTCAACCGAGAACATTTTGCCTTAATGAAAGCTGAACTAGGAGTATTTTGGGCTATAACTATCGCCACGTGTCTGAATCACAAGCCTGTTACGATGACAGGCCAATGGGAGAGCGTCCTCTTGAATATTATCAATCTTATAAAACACTGGGATCAGAAAACAAAATTTAACTTGGATTTAAGTTTAATATTTTCAGATGCATTGAAACCCTGGGCACTACTAGTGTTTTCTGATCACAAGTTATGTCCAAACGTGGACCTTCGTCTGGAAATTCTTCGTTTAATTAGTATATGGCCCGGACATTATCTGCAGGATACTGTATCGGGTAGGCAGGTAGCTGCTGGGTTGGTTAATATGAGCACTTACCTTAATTTAAATCATCACAGATTCGTGACCGGTGGCTCTCGAACCAGTCTCTTTTATCCTCTTCACAAAGTGCTGATCCACCTTCATAAATACGGTCACCTAAATGATGTTGTTGTGACCGCCGTCCGCCAGGTGAGGAATTTACAAGTCGGACCAGAAGTAATTTTCTTCAACCGCCTGGTACTGCTCCTGAGCCAAGAAACAGAGGAAACTCAAAAGATGTATCTTAAATTGAATATGAGTGCTTCGAACACTGCAAGTACGTATTATGCTATCGTCAACCTGTTCCAGCTTTTGGTTGTTGCACCACCTACCATGTCGGCTTATGCGTGTCCTGGTCTGGCCCAAGCTGCTATAAATTCCTTGGTTACAATTACAACTTCTTTTGTTGCAGTAAGTAATATGTTACAAGTTGAAGATCAAAACACTTACAGTCACCTCGTCTCAAATATCGATAACATTTATCAAGTGTTGTCAGTTCTAGGGAAATCAACATATATTTATCGAGTTCTGATATCTAACTACGCTCAAAGTTTGGCTAATATCAACCTCAGAGCGGCAGAGTCTGGGATCTCGTTCCACAACTTCCCAACACCATGTGAGGGTTCGATGGAGGAGTGTCCAGAGGAGTTTGTGGACAGCTTGACACAGTGTGTGATGGAGTCGCCGGTGCTGCTACATTCATCCAAGATGGTGGTGGATGATTCGACACTGGTGCATTTGCTGCTGGTGTCTCCCTCAGACCCCTTCACACGGTATCCTCTGGACATGGGCTCTTACAGTCGCCTGCCGAACCTCCAAGCAGACATTGCTGCCTGGAGGAACACCACCAGTGGCATCCTCCCTACATCTACTGAAGAGGATGGTGAGAATGCTAAAGAGGTAATAGAAAACGCTGCCTATGAGAGTGAAAATTCAACAAACGTGAGTGAGAATATTACTGACATGACCCAGAGCACAACAGTCATGAGCTCAAGTCCTACTGACAGGGAACGATGCCCGTTATGTATCTTGCTGTTTCAATTTAATTATATTTGATTTTGATAATTTACAATTTATTTTTATTATGTATTTGAAATACAAGTATTTGTATTTCTGTATATATAATTTTTAGTTTTAATAAGTATATGTATATAATGAATAATTATATAAAAATATTTTAAATACAACCTAGAAATAAAATTGTGTTGAATTTTTGTAATATCATTATCCTGTATTTGTTAAATCAGAACATGACTTTACTGATTATTGGTAACTTGCACGATGTAACACTATATGAATAAAAAGATATACTCATTTTACTCTTTTTCTGTTAGAAAAAAAAGAAATATGTTGCTTGTTAACCAGGCCTCATTCTACAAAGGCAGCTGAGCCTCTCTATTTATAAGTTTATTCTTAAAATAATTTAATTTTGATTAGGTAGAACAAATAGAAATAACCCCTCAAGTTTGTGAAGGGGGGATAAACCACTAAACTAGATTAGTGGGATAAAATTAAAACTATTCAGCTCATCCTCTAAAGAAATAATTTAATAGCAATTTAAATATAATTAATTTAATATACAAATAAATAATAATTAAATAATAAAAATTCTGTTGGTAAATTCTTCCAGGTGGTTTTGACTGTGTGAACCTGCATCATGATTATGCTCCACAAATGAACCAGTACAATCAATCAACAAGATAAAATAACCAGTCAAAGCTGGCGGCTAAAATAACAGAAGCCTAATCTTTTCAATTCTCTGCAATCTTAGTGAATGAAGTTGTGTTAATGAAAACATTTATAGCAGTATTCACACAGAAATCATAATAGGGTGATATATCAAACGAACAAGGCCTTTGTGGATTTGTTTATAGCAGTATTAGTTTCGCCAACCTCAATATAGGTAATTACCTACTACCAATAAATATGTTTGTAATGTTGGTAATTAGCAAATTTCTTGCTAATTACCAACCTCAAGTAGGTAATTAGCAAAATAAAAGAGCTAATTATCTACTACCAATTAATACTGAACGTATTAAATGCACCAATCACCAAAATTATAACTTCACTATCGTCGAGTTTTATCAAGGGAATTTAGTTGTGTGAAGAGATAGCAAATTAATTAATAAATCCCCACCAAATATTAGTGAAAGAAGCTGCTGCTGATAAATACAAACACTTGATTGATGTTCAAGGTAGTTGTTGTGGGACATTGTCAAGTAACCAGACAACTTGCTACTATAACTGAAGCTTAGGTAGTTGTTGTGGGACATTGTCAAGTAACCAGACAAGTTGCTACTATAACTCAAGTTTAGGTAGTTGTTGTGGGACATTGTCAAGTAACCAGACAACTTGCTACTATAACTCAAGTTTAGGTAGTTGTTGTGGGACATTGTCAAGTAACCAGACAACTTGCTACTATAACTCAAGTTTAGGTAGTTGTTGTGGGACATTGTCAAGTAACCAGACAACTTGCTACTATAACTCAAGTTTAGGTAGTTGTTGTGGGACATTGTCAAGTAACCAGACAACTTGCTACTATAACTCAAGTTTAGGTAGTTGTTGTGGGACATTGTCAAGTAACCAGACAACTTGCTACTATAACTGAAGCTTAGGTAAGAATATTTAGAGCTATTCACTGGATATTTACTGCTCGTAATGTCAATAACAATTCCATCTTAACAGCAGCTTTTCACTTGTCTCCTATCTTACAATTATCTACCTAGGAGATAACAGGATGCATGACATACAGGGTAATGACATACATCCTCTCACGTGCACCAACAAACGTAACTAACACCCAAAAGAAACTATTTCCACGATCGTGTTTACTCTAATTGAATCCTGAAATCCTTTTGAAAATAACCGTCGAGGGTTGAGTGCTGAGTTTTAGACACTTACTGTAAATAATATAAATTATTGTATCAGAAGGCGAGTATGTATGGGTGAATGTTATATCCACTCTACAGCTCAACTATTACCTGAGAATTTATCGCCAGACGGAGTATACCTTTACAAGTACTCTCCTGCTACGAGGAGAGACTACGGGAATTAAACCTCACGTCACTGGGAGAGAAGAGTTAGAGGGGACATAATTACCACATACAACAGGAAGGGCAACACAACAGGAAGGGCAACACCAGAGCAACACAACAGGAAGGGCAGCACCAGAGCCCACAACAGGAAGGGCAGCACCAGAGCAACACAACAGGAAGGGCAACACCAGAGCAACACAACAGGAAGGGCAACACCAGAGCCCACAACAGGAAGGGCAACACAACAGGAAGAGCAACACCAGAGACCACAACAGGAAGGGCAACACAACAGGAAGAGCAACACCAGAGACCACAACAGGAAGAGCAACACCAGAGACCACAACAGGAAGAGCAACACCAGAGACCACAACAGGAAGGGCAACACCAGAGCAACACAACAGGAAGGGCAACACAACAGGAAGGGCAACACAACAGGAAGAGCAACACAACAGGAAGAGCAACACCAGAGACCACAACAGGAAGAGCAACACCAGAGACCACAACAGGAAGAGCAACACCAGAGCAACACAACAGGAAGGGCAACACAACAGGAAGGGCAACACCAGAGCAACACAACAGGAAGAGCAACACCAGAGACCACAACAGGAAGAGCAACACCAGAGCAACACAACAGGAAGGGCAACACCAGAGCAACACAACAGGAAGGGCAACACAACAGGAAGGGCAACACAACAGGAAGGGCAACACAACAGGAAGGGCAACACAACAGGAAGGGCAACACAACAGGAAGGGCAACACAACAGGAAGGGCAACACCAGAGACCACAACAGGAAGGGCAACACAACAGGAAGGGCAGCACCAGAGCAACACAACAGGAAGGGCAACACCAGAGCAACACAACAGGAAGGGCAACACCAGAGCCCACAACAGGAAGGGCAACACAACAGGAAGAGCAACACCAGAGACCACAACAGGAAGGGCAACACAACAGGAAGAGCAACACCAGAGACCACAACAGGAAGAGCAACACCAGAGACCACAACAGGAAGAGCAACACCAGAGACCACAACAGGAAGGGCAACACCAGAGCAACACAACAGGAAGGGCAACACAACAGGAAGGGCAACACAACAGGAAGAGCAACACCAGAGCAACACAACAGGAAGAGCAACACCAGAGACCACAACAGGAAGAGCAACACCAGAGACCACAACAGGAAGAGCAACACCAGAGCAACACAACAGGAAGGGCAACACAACAGGAAGGGCAACACCAGAGCAACACAACAGGAAGAGCAACACCAGAGACCACAACAGGAAGAGCAACACCAGAGCAACACAACAGGAAGGGCAACACCAGAGCAACACAACAGGAAGGGCAACACAACAGGAAGGGCAACACAACAGGAAGGGCAACACAACAGGAAGGGCAACACAACAGGAAGGGCAACACAACAGGAAGGGCAACACCAGAGACCACAACAGGAAGGGCAACACAACAGGAAGGGCAACACCAGAGCAACACAACAGGAAGGGCAACACCAGAGACCACAACAGGAAGGGCAACACAACAGGAAGGGCAACACCAGAGCAACACAACAGGAAGGACAGCACCAGAGCAACACAACAGGAAGGACAGCACCAGAGCAACACAACAGGAAGAGCAACACCAGAGACCACAACAGGAAGGGCAACACAACAGGAAGGGCAACACAACAGGAAGGGCAACACAACAGGAAGGGCAACACAACAGGAAGGGCAACACAACAGGAAGGGCAGCACCAGAGACCACAACAGGAAGGGCAACACCAGAGACCACAACAGGAAGGGCAACACCAGAGCAACACAACAGGAAGGGCAACACCAGAGCAACACAACAGGAAGGGCAACACCAGAGACCACAACAGGAAGGGCAACACAACAGGAAGGGCAACACCAGAGCAACACAACAGGAAGAGCAACACCAGAGACCACAACAGGAAGAGCAACACCAGAGACCACAACAGGAAGAGCAACACCAGAGCAACACAACAGGAAGGGCAACACAACAGGAAGGGCAACACCAGAGCAACACAACAGGAAGAGCAACACCAGAGACCACAACAGGAAGAGCAACACCAGAGCAACACAACAGGAAGGGCAACACCAGGGCAACACAACAGGAAGGGCAACACAACAGGAAGGGCAACACAACAGGAAGGGCAACACAACAGGAAGGGCAACACCAGAGACCACAACAGGAAGGGCAACACAACAGGAAGGGCAGCACCAGAGCAACACAACAGGAAGGGCAACACCAGAGCAACACAACAGGAAGAGCAACACCAGAGACCACAACAGGAAGGGCAACACAACAGGAAGGGCAACACAACAGGAAGGGCAACACAACAGGAAGGGCAACACAACAGGAAGGGCAGCACCAGAGACCACAACAGGAAGGGCAACACCAGAGACCACAACAGGAAGGGCAACACCAGAGCAACACAACAGGAAGGGCAACACCAGAGCAACACAACAGGAAGGGCAACACCAGAGACCACAACAGGAAGGGCAACACAACAGGAAGGGCAACACCAGAGACCACAACAGGAAGGGCAACACCAGAGCAACACAACAGGAAGGGCAACACCAGAGCAACACAACAGGAAGAGCAACACCAGAGCTCACAACAGGAAGGGCAACACCAGAGCTCACAACAGGAAGGGCAACACCAGAGCAACACAACAGGAAGGGCAACACAACAGGAAGGGCAACACCAGAGCTCACAACAGGAAGGGCAACACCAGAGCAACACAACAGGAAGGGCAACACCAGAGCAACACAACAGGAAGGGCAACACCAGAGCAACACAACAGGAAGAGCAACACCAGAGCTCACAACAGGAAGGGCAACACCAGAGCTCACAACAGGAAGGGCAACACCAGAGCCCACAACAGGAAGAGCAACACAACAGGAAGGGCAACACCAGAGCCCACAACAGGAAGGGCAACACCAGAGCAACACAACAGGAAGGGCAACACCAGAGCAACACAACAGGAAGGGCAACACCAGAGCCCACAACAGGAAGGGCAACACCAGAGCAACACAACAGGAAGGGCAACACAACAGGAAGGGCAGCACCAGAGACCACAACAGGAAGGGCAACACCAGAGACCACAACAGGAAGGGCAACACCAGAGCAACACAACAGGAAGGGCAACACCAGAGCAACACAACAGGAAGGGCAACACCAGAGACCACAACAGGAAGGGCAACACAACAGGAAGGGCAACACCAGAGCAACACAACAGGAAGAGCAACACCAGAGCTCACAACAGGAAGGGCAACACCAGAGCAACACAACAGGAAGGGCAACACCAGAGCAACACAACAGGAAGGGCAACACCAGAGCAACACAATAGGAAGAGCAACACAACAGAAAACAGGAAGATGGAGGACAGCCACTGTAGTGCCAGCATACAAGAAAGAAGAGAGATAAGTGTCACTACTCACCATGCAAGGTGAGGGAGAAGATGGTGACACAGTGGTCAGAGGCACACCTGGCGAGAAGACAATATCAAGAGGCACCGCGAACACGGGGCTGTGATCAATAGTCTGGCAACGTATATATAATGGAATTCTTAGACTGAGAGACAGAAATCAGACAAGTCAGAGAATGGTACACAGACTATATATATTTTGTGAACACCTTTCACAGTAGTCTCTCATGAGACTAGTTGACAAGTTGATGAGGAAGGTGGGGGGGGGGGTCTCATACCTTAAGACAGGTAGTTACTGCAAAGAAATAGTGTGACACACACACACACACACACACACACACACACACACACACACACACACACACACACAGCCACCGGGGCGCCGGTGGCTGTGTAGACAGCACGCTGGACAGGTAATCCAATGACCCGGGTTCGATTCCCGGCGTCGTCGAGAAACAAAATGGGCAGAGTTTCTTTCACCCTGATGTCACAGTTACCTAGCAGTAAATAGATACCTGGCAGTTAGCCAGCTGTTACGGGCTGCTTCCTTGGTGTGTGTGCGTGGAAAAAAATTTGTTTGTAGTTAGTAACAGTTGATTGATTGACAGTTGAGAGGCGGGCCGAAAGAGCAGAGCTCAACCTCCCGCAAGCACAGCTAGGTGAATACAACTAGGTGAATACAGTGAGTCACTATGAGGGGGTGAGGGGAGATGTGAGAGTGGCAAGATGTCTCTAGTGGTGTCCCGCATGACCCGGCCCTTGGTGCCTGTCTGTTTCTCCCATATGGAAATTTTCTCCCAAATGTAACAGATCCTTTCCTCTCAATGTTTGCTGATGCGAAAATTATGAGGAGGATTAAGACAGAGGAAGACAACCAGAGGCTACTAGATGGCCTTGACAAACTGAACGAATTTTCTAACAAATGGCCACTAGAGTTTAACAAAAGTAAGTGTAAAGTAATGAAGCAAGTAGAGAGAGCAGGAAGCCAGACACAACGTACGAGAAAGAAGATGCAACGAACAAAGAGAAGAAACTAGGGAGTAATATCATACCGAACCTGTGTCCTGAAAGCCATTATACAAGAATATCATCAGCAGCAGCACATGTGAGACTGGCTAACATCAGAACTGATATTATATATTGCTGCAAGAAATAATTTAGAACTTTGTATACCACATATGTCAGACCAATCCTGAAGTATGCGGCTCCAGCATGGAGTCCATACCTTGTCAAGCATAGGACGAAACTAGAGGTTCAACGATATACCACTAGATTAGTTCCAGTACTACGAGGTATGACTTACGAGGAAGGCTACGTCAGCTTAACCTCACGTCGCAGGAAGACATGATTACCACATACAAAATTCTCAGGAGACTCAATTGGGTAGATAGACATTATTTAACACAAGTGATACACGCAAAAGGTGAAACAGGTGGAAACTAAATACCCAAATTAGCCACGCCGACCATGGAAAGAAGTTATTTTAAACTGTCAGAGTAGTTAACAAATGGAGTGCATTAAGCAGTGATGTAGTGGAGTCAGACTCCATATACAGTTTCAGAAGTATATATTATGAAGCCCAAGACTCTCAGACACGTGTCCACCAGTTGACTGACAGTTGAACACCAGGACCAGAGAGTTGATTCTCAGACACGTGTCCGCCAGTTGAACACCAGGACCAGAGAGTTGACTCTCAGACACGTGTCCGCCAGTTGAACACCAGGACCAGAGAGTTGACTCTCAGACACGTGTCCACCAGTTGACTGACAGTTGAACAACAGCACCAGAGAGTTGATTCTCAGACACGTGTCCACCAGTTGACTGACAGTTGAACACCAGCACCAGAGAGTTGACTCTCAACCCCCGCCACCACAATTAGGTGAGCTCTCACTCACCTCTCTAATATCCTGTACGCATATAAATATTTGATTTCTAATTAAGTTGCCTCACTTAATTACCGTGAACCCTAATTAGTGTCGGGACAAAGACAGCAGAATTATCCTTATTATATATAATGGCACAATATTACACTGTTTAAGGTCCTTTTTATCCCGAGGCAATCACAAGGGATTAGCCTATTTCACGCTCCATATAGTTAAGACAGTGTGAGGGAAAGTTGTGAGGCAGGTACTGTGAGGCAGGAACTGTGAGGCAGGAACTGTGAGGCAGGTGCTGTGAGGCAGGTACTGTGGGGTAGGTACTGTGGGGCAGGACTAGTGAGGAAGGAACAGTGAGACATGACTAGTGAGGCAGGAACAGTGGGACAGGACCAGTGAGACAGGACTAGTGAGGCAGGACTAGTGAGGCAGGAACAGTGAGACAGGACAAGTGAGGAAGGAACAGTGGGACAGGACTAGTGAGGAAGGAACAGTGGGACAGGACTAGTGAGGAAGGAACAGTGGGACAGGACTAGTGAGGAAGGAACAGTGGGACAGGACTAGTGAGGCAGGACTAGTGAGGAAGGAACAGTGGGACAGGACTAGTGAGGCAGGACTAGTGAGGAAGGAACAGTGGGACAGGACTAGTGAGGCAGGACTAGTGAGGAAGGAACAGTGGGACAGGACTAGTGAGGAAGGAACAGTGGGACAGGACTAGTGAGGCAGGACTAGTGAGGAAGGAACAGTGGGACAGGACTAGTGAGGAAGGAACAGTGGGACAGGACTAGTGAGGCAGGAACAGTGGGACAGGACTAGTGAGGCAGGAACAGTGGGACAGGACTAGTGAGGCAGGAACAGTGAGACAGGACTAGTGAGGAAGGAACAGTGGGACAGGACTAGTGAGGCAGGAACAGTGGGACAGGACTAGTGAGGCAGGAACAGTGGGACAGGACTAGTGAGGCAGGAACAGTGAGACAGGACAAGTGAGGCAGGAACAGTGGGACAGGACTAGTGAGGCAGGAACAGTGGGACAGGACTAGTGAGGCAGGAACAGTGGGACAGGACTAGTGAGGCAGGAACAGTAGGACAGGACTAGTGAGGCAGGACTAGTGAGGCAGGAACAGTGGGACAGGACTAGTGAGGCAGGAACAGTGGGACAGGACTAGTGAGGCAGGAACAGTGAGACAGGACAAGTGAGGAGGGAACAGTGGGACAGGACTAGTGAGGCAGGAACAGTGGGACAGGACTAGTGAGGCAGGAACAGTGAGACATGACTAGTGAGGCAGGAACAGTGGGACAGGACTAGTGAGGCAGGAACAGTGGGACAGGACTAGTGAGGCAGGAACAGTGGGACAGGACTAGTGAGGCAGGAACAGTGGGACAGGACTAGTGAGGCAGGACTAGTGAGGCAGGAACAGTGGGACAGGACTAGTGAGGCAGGAACAGTGAGACAGGACTAGTGAGGCAGGAACAGTGGGACAGGACTAGTGAGGCAGGAACAGTGAGACAGGACTAGTGAGGCAGGAACAGTGGGACAGGACTAGTGAGGCAGGAACAGTGAGACAGGACTAGTGAGGCAGGAACAGTGGGACAGGACTAGTGAGGAAGGAACAGTGAGACAGGACTAGTGAGGCAGGAACAGTGGGACAGGACTAGTGAGGCAGGAACAGTGGGACAGGACTAGTGAGGCAGGACTAGTGAGGCAGGAACAGTGGGACAGGACTAGTGAGGCAGGAACAGTGGGACAGGACTAGTGAGGCAGGAACAGTGGGACAGGACTAGTGAGGCAGGAACAGTGAGACAGGACTAGTGAGGAAGGAACAGTGAGACAGGACTAGTGAGGCAGGAACAGTGGGACAGGACTAGTGAGGCAGGAACAGTGAGACAGGACTAGTGAGGAAGGAACAGTGGGACAGGACTAGTGAGGCAGGAACAGTGGGACAGGACTAGTGAGGAAGGAACAGTGAGACAGGACTAGTGAGGCAGGAACAGTGGGACAGGACTAGTGAGACAGGACTAGTGAGGCAGGACTAGTGAGGCAGGAACAGTGGGACAGGACTAGTGAGGCAGGAACAGTGAGACAGGACTAGTGAGGCAGGAACAGTGGGACAGGACTAGTGAGGCAGGAACAGTGGGACAGGACTAGTGAGGCAGGAACAGTGGGACAGGACTAGTGAGGAAGGAACAGTGGGACAGGACTAGTGAGGCAGGAACAGTGGGACAGGACTAGTGAGGAAGGAACAGTGGGACAGGACTAGTGAGGCAGGAACAGTGGGACAGGACTAGTGAGGCAGGAACAGTGGGACAGGACTAGTGAGGAAGGAACAGTGGGACAGGACTAGTGAGGCAGGAACAGTGGGACAGGACTAGTGAGGAAGGAACAGTGGGACAGGACTAGTGAGGCAGGAACAGTGGGACAGGACTAGTGAGGCAGGAACAGTGGGACAGGACTAGTGAGGCAGGAACAGTGGGACAGGACTAGTGAGGCAGGAACAGTGGGACAGGACTAGTGAGGCAGGAACAGTGGGACAGGACTAGTGAGGAAGGAACAGTGGGACAGGACTAGTGAGGCAGGAACAGTGGGACAGGACTAGTGAGGCAGGAACAGTGGGACAGGACTAGTGAGGAAGGAACAGTGGGACAGGACTAGTGAGGCAGGAACAGTGGGACAGGACTAGTGAGGAAGGAACAGTGAGACAGGACTAGTGAGGAAGGAACAGTGGGACAGGACTAGTGAGGCAGGAACAGTGGGACAGGACTAGTGAGGCAGGAACAGTGGGATAGACTAGTAAGGCAGGAACAGTGGGACAGGACTAGTGAGGCAGGACTAGTGAGGAAGGAACAGTGAGACAGGACTAGTGAGGCAGGACTAGTGAGGAAGGAACAGTGGGACAGGACTAGTGAGGCAGAAACAGTGAGGCAGGAACAGTGAGGCAGGAACAGTGAGACAGGACTAGTGAGGCAGGACTAGTGAGGAAGGAACAGTGAGACAGGACTAGTGAGGCAGGAACAGTGGGACAGGACTAGTGAGACAGGACTAGTGAGGCAGGACTAGTGAGGAAGGAACAGTGGGACAGGACTAGTGAGGCAGGAACAGTGAGGCAGGAACAGTGAGACAGGACTAGTGAGGCAGGACTAGTGAGGAAGGAACAGTGAGACAGGACTAGTGAGGCAGGAACAGTGGGACAGGACTAGTGAGGCAGGAACAGTGAGACAGGACTAGTGAGGCAGGAACAGTGAGACAGGACTAGTGAGGCAGGAACAGTGAGACAGGACTAGTGAGGCAGGAACAGTGGGACAGGACTAGTGAGGCAGGAACAGTGGGACAGGACTAGTGAGGCAGGAACAGTGAGACAGGACTAGTGAGGCAGGAACAGTGAGACAGGACTAGTGAGGCAGGAACAGTGGGACAGGACTAGTGAGGCAGGAACAGTGAGACAGGACTAGTGAGGCAGGAACAGTAGGACAGGACTAGTGAGGCAGGAACAGTGAGACAGGACTAGTGAGGCAGGAACAGTGGGACAGGACTAGTGAGGCAGGAACAGTGGGACAGGACTAGTGAGGCAGGAACAGTGGGACAGGACTAGTGAGGCAGGAACAGTGGGACAGGACTAGTGAGGCAGGAACAGTGGCGGCCAAGAGGAAGACAGCCATATAAACATTGTCACTAGGGTGAGCCAGACGCCACACTCTCCACCATTGGGTCTCGCCAACAACAAGTCAACCGGCCATATAAAGGCTCCTGACACAGGTGACTCCTGGACCACCAACCCGTCCTCCTCATAATAGACCGTCGCATTGTGACGTATACTCCTCCTGGGGGCACAAATTGTCGTACCAGAATATTGGTAGCGGCTGGCGATATTGACATACTCCTGTCCCGTGTCTGTTTTGCTTGGTTAGGATAAGGTCACTTTAGTAGGACAGTTTCTTGACGTTGGGGAACTTTAGGAGGACGGGCTGGTTCATCCTCTACCTTACATGACCGCAGCTTTGGATTAAATTTAGATCATCTTTATTTATACTAATAATAAGCTCATTAATTAATAAGTGAGTCTAGGCTCTGCTCTCATGAATGATGGATAACAGTTCTGAGCTGAAAATTTCATTCGATATATCTCTGCAATTCCCAAAGAGCCACAGTGTTTGAACGGGAGAGCAAAGGAAAGCAGGAGTCTAAACTTTACTAAATACTAAACTAAGCTCTGTAATAGGATATTTTTTGTCCACATCACTTACCAACGTTAAATTATTTCAATGTTTCACTAATTGCTAAAAAAAATTAATTTTATTGATAAATATCTGCTTGACTTCCAATCTCTTGAATTTCACTTGGTTTTTGTCTGGAAAATTGAAATGATTAATTATTTAGCTTCAATTCGCTGTGGGATCAACGACATGCACAAAAAATCAATTATTTTGTGAGTTGTGAGACCCGCTAATTCTGCTCGATTCCATGATTTCCACTTTGCTTATATTTTTCACAATTTTCTTTTCCTCATTCTCATAATCACTTTACCATGATCTCCTCCACTTTTACAGCAGTCTCATGTCTCTGAAGGACGTGTGAGGCGCTGAATGACTCCTCGGGTCATGAAGCAGTTGCTCAAGTGTGACTTTGGGGGCTGGTGCCAAGCCTCGTGTTAACACCTGGTGTTGAAGATGGTGTTGCAGGAGCTGGAGGTGGGTGAGGGGCTCTGGCAGCAACACCACACCTGGCACTGGCTGCCTCCAACCTCTCCCTTGCTATCTTCATATCGGAAAGTATTTGGTGGAAAGTAAATGATCTCGCATTTCTTCTTTAGATATACGTAGATTAAAAATTATAAAATAGGGAAATTAACTAATATATATATATATATATATATAATATATATATATATATATATATATATATATATATATATATATATATATATATATATATATATATATATATATATATATATATATATATATATATATATATATATTAGTTAATTTAATTAACTAATATATATATATATATATATATATATATATATATATATATATATATATATATATATATATATATATATATATATATATATATATATATATATATATTAGTTAATTAATATATATATATATATATATATATATATATATATATATATATATATATATATTAATTAACTAATATATATATATATATATATATATATATATATATATATATATATATATTAGTTAATATATTGCATATATATATATATGCAATATATTATATATATATATATATAATATATATATATATATATATATATATATATATATATATATATATATATATATATATATATATATATATATATATATATATGCGGAAAGTCCACAGAGAAATATGAAATGAGGTGAACGTTTCGGCTTTGTTAAAGCCTTTGTCAACACCAGACTGACTAAGGAGAAGGGAGAAGGGGGGAAGATATATAGGCCGACACCTGACCAACCCATCCCAAGGGTTGGTCAGGTGTAATTAACCAAAACCAGGTATAGCTTAGCTTAGAATGGTCAAAGAGGATTAAGCGGTCAGAGAATAAGGACAAAAGATTAAAGAAAAGCCTCATGAACACACAATATATGAATATACAATTAAAATGAGACATTGTAAGCCTCTCTATCAGAGTTGTTTCTTAAACTGTTGTGCAATATTATAATGATCCATGATTATTAATTATGGATTATTATTATGGATTAAACTTGATCCATTTTTAAGTTATAATATTGCACAACAGTTTAAGAAACAACTCTGATAGAGAGGCTTACAATGTCTCATTTTAATTGTATATTCATATATTGTGTGTTCATGAGGCTTTTCTTTAATCTTTTGTCCTTATTCTCTGACCGCTTAATCCTCTTTGACCATTCTAAGCTAAGCTATACCTGGTTTTGGTTAATTACACCTGACCAACCCTTGGGATGGGTTGGTCAGGTGTCGGCCTATATATCTTCCCCCCTTCTCCTTAGTCAGTCTGGTGTTGACAAAGGCTTTAACAAAGCCGAAACGTTCACCTCATTTCATATTTCTCTGTGGACTTTCCGCATATATATATATATATATATATATATATATATATATATATATATATATATATATATATATATATATATATATATATATATATATATATAACTGAAAACTCCTCACCCCAGATGTGACTCGAACCCATACCTCCAGGTGTGAGTTCTATGTGTGGGGCTATGCAACTGATGTACAAGAGACCTTAACCGCTCGACCATCACAACCGGACAAAAGATGATGGTTGCCCAGGCTATTTGCCCATCATCCCGCCAGCGCCCTGATAGTAATCATGGGCATGGTACTTTATCAAATCACCTCATTTTTTGGAGCCACGTGAGCAACACAAATGCAAACAAGCCTGAATTGTCCCCAGGCGTATATTCAGCCAAAACCTCCACACCCCAGAAAGGAACACTATGCAACTGGTGTACAGGAGACCTTAACCGCTCGACCGTCACGACCGGACAAAAGATGATGGTTGCCCAGGCTATTTGCCCATTTGGCTCGCAGCTCACAATAATACATGTGTGTCTACATAGTAGATAACGAAAGCAGTAGATTCCCCCCCCCCCCCCCTTGAGTTACAACACATTTACTGTTCCAGTTCCCCTGCTAGTGCCTGAGCTGATTCACCAGTTAGTTATAGGTGTGGGTGGATGTCGAGCGATTGGATCACTTGCTACTATTTACTTCCGGACGTCATCAGACACACAGGAAACGTCTGCGCCACTGTGAAGTGCTCGAAGTCACGTGTGTCCACTGTGTATCACCAATGGACTCACGTGTAGAGTGAACGGTGATAATCCCTGACTGGGAGTGACGCGGTTGTGTGTGTCACTGTTGTTAGTTGAGTGACGTGTTGTGTCACTGTAAGGAAGTGAGGCGCTGAGGTGGGTGGGGTGGACATCCATGTGTTGGTCAGTGTTCTAAGGTGGGTGGAGTGAACATCCACGTGTTGGACAGTGTTCTGAGGTGGGTGGAGTGGACATCCATGTGTTGGTCAGTGTTCTGAGGAGAAGTGCTCCCAGCTCACTGGGAGCACTTCTCCCAGTGAGCTGGGAGAAGTGCTCCCAGTGAGCTGGGAGAGGTGCTCCCAGTGAGCTGGGAGAGGTGCTCCCATTGCTGGAAGAAGCGCTCCCAGTGTGCAGAGAGAGGTGCTCCCAGTGAGCTGGGAGAAGCGCTCCCAGTGTGCAGGGAGAGGTGCTCCCAGTGAGCTGGGAGAAGCGCTCCCAGTGAGCTGGGAGAAGCGCTCCCAGTGAGCTGGGAGAAGTGCTCCCAGTGAGCTGGGAGAAGTGCTCCCAGTGAGCTTGGAAAAGCGCTCCCGGTGAGCTGGGAGAAGCATTCCCGGTGAGCTGGGAGAAGCGCTCCCAGTGAGCTGGGAGAAGTGCTCCCGGTGAGCTGGGAGAAGTGCTCCCAGTGGGCTTGGAGAAGCGCTCCCGGTGAGCTGGGAGAAGCGCTCCCGGTGAGCTGGGAGAAGAGCTCCCAGTGAGCTGGGTGTAGGATTTCTGGGGCTTGACTCATATATTGAATTATTTGATTATTTTATTTAAATAAATCGAAGGACCACCCACTTCTGAGAAAAGAGGGAAAACGAGTAAAAGTGATCATTAGAATGACACTAGAAAACCAGTGTCTATGGATAATAATTAAATGAATAATCACTTGAAAATAATGAATAGACTGTATTATTAATTAATTAAAGTCAAAGCCTCAAATATCAACATTGGGGGGGGGGATTTCTAGAAGTTCATATATATCTAGGAACCAGTGTGGTTCGTCACTAGTTCATTGTTGAGTTAGTAACATAGTAAATCTAAACTACAATAGATTCAAAGATATGATACCTCAAATTACGAATATTAAAGATTATGAATTACTGAGCAACAGTCAGAGCAAACACGTTAATTACCAAATCATCATTTCTGGCAATAAATTATTCACTGTAAAGATCCTATATGAATTATACGGAAATCAGTAATTATCTTAGATAAATTTGTACGAAATAAATGTCTTATCTGTAAGACGATTTCTGTAACGCCATTTCATCATTCGTCCTCGTGGTCACAGGATCCCAATAAAGAAAGTACCCGAGGTGAATATCACGAATGATGAGAAACAACTTGCCGACTCCTCGTATACACGTTGAAATCAGAGAAATTTAATTAGCATTTGATTAGGCTACGAATTATTTCAAATATTCATGAACACTGAGAACATGGGGAAAATAAACTAACATTGTGTATTAGGTATCCATGCTGTATAACGACAAACTACCCACAAATATACAATCTAGGATGATGCATCAAACGAGAATGGTATACTTAACATGAGCGTATCAAATACTAAGGTCTGCCGAAACCGCGTCAGCCAGTCCCAGACGTCCACTGCTGTGTACGTGTAATTATGGGTCGTGGCTTCAATTGTTGACGCGTTATTAACTGGCAGGGCACTATAGAACACGTGAATAGGTAATTGTTCACTATTAAACGGGTATCAACGTAATTCTTGTCGATAAATCTCCCCAGTCACTACCACGTGTCTTGCCACTCTTCACGCCAGAGATGCCTTGTGTACAATGGCGTCTCCGCCTTCCCTCAACCCATCTCTCGCATTCACCACAGAAATTATTAATCACGGATAATTCTTTTCCGCGTAATTATGGATGTAATACGTTAATGAGAGCTGGGTTGCAATTATAGGGACGTAAATATTATCATATTCTCGTTTAATGGTGTTAAACGAGAAATGGAGAAGATTTTGATTATCTCCATAGCATTCGTACGTAGCAGATAAAACTGCTACTGATAATAATTTCAGTTAATAACTCTCAGGTTTAGATTATCGGGAGTCATATTATCCGTAGGTAATTATTACACGGAATACTGATAATTTTAGAGAACCACATTCAATTCTCTATCACATTGGTAATAAACGTGTCTATCTAGACATTATCTGATGCAATTTTGCTACTCGATTTCATAAGAATTCTAGCACTAATACGCAGATGAAATGGTTTAATTCATTTTTACATTAGCGTTAGTGAAATTAATAACTACTGTAGTTAGTATATAATGATGATGATGTATTATAATACAATAGTAGTTTGTTAGTGTTGGAAATTTCCAACATAACTCAGGGGGGAGAAAACTTGGGTCGCAGTGCAATGTTGAGTACTGATGTACCTATCCCGAAGTTAGTATTAATGTTAGTATGTTAGTACATTAGTACACACATAACAGATGTCCCGTAATTGTCAAGGACATACAAAACTTTAAGTCTTGTAAAGGAATTCATGTTAAATGGAAAACATGGAATTATGAATCATCTAAAGTTAATGACTAATAAAGCCTACAATGTACTCCTTGACTGGTGTCGCGATGACATGTAACGGTTATGTTACTTTAAGTCTAAGTTAAGTAAGGTTAAGTCTTAAAGTTTTGCAAACTCATAGATGCTCTGGATGAAATAATGTTATAGTTGATAGCCTACACAAACAAATTCATACATTAAATTAAATTAATTAGTAGGATTAAATCATACAATTTAAAGTCACTGAGAATCCACTGTGAGGTGAATGCCTTGGGTCATTGTGACTTGTAACTGATTTGTTACTTGACATCACAACACAACATCATCATGATTACTCAAATTGGATGGGAAATTATTTGATCTTAGTCAGATCTATAATAGGCTTGTAGTTTCCGTTTGCATTGTTGAGCAGCTGCTCTAGTTGGGTGGGTGCTCGGTGGATCAGAATTGTTGTCCTCGGAAACTGTAGGTGAAGCTGGTTCTGTTAAACACACTCGTTCTGCTAATTCGAGAGGTACCAACTTCTCTAATGTTTTAGGGTAGTAGTGCCTCGGCACAAAACCCGTACTACTTTCAGGATGTCTTGGTGATCTGGGTGGATAGAGACAATTTTGCCTATAGGCCATTCTGACCTTGGTCCATCACTGTCAACCAATACTAGGTCTCCTGGTTTGAGTTAAACTTTATTATAGGGGCTCGACGCTCCATAGTGGTACTCTCGTAGAGCTGTGAGGTACTCTCGAGTCCACACCTCATTCCACCTTTCAATTACTCTCGAGAGATGTTGGTAGCTTTCCACTAAGTCACTCCTGGTGACATGGGAAGGGTCGACGGGGTCCTCTTCTGCCAAAGGTATCAGAGGGCTCAGCAGGCCTCCATGTATTAAATGTGAGGGACTCAGGAGTTCTCTATGTGAGAAGTCATCTGATAGGTAAGTTAATGGGCGATTGTTGACTCGCGCCTCAATTTCCACGACGAGTGTTTGGAGTTCAGAGTAGCTAATTTTCTGTCGATACCAGGTCTTCCTTAAACATTTCTTGACAGTCCCTATCATACGTTCATAGAACCCACCTTGCCTGGGGGCTCTGGGAGCAATAAATTTCCAGTGGCATTGTCGTCTCTGTAGGACAGACTGCACTTCTGGATGATTCCATATCTCTCGTAGGCAGGCTTCTCCTGCCACAAAATTTGAACCATTATCAGATATCATTAGTTTGGAACAGGATCTGCGAGCTGCAAATCTACGAAAAGCTTGGATGAAGGCTTCGGCACTCATGTCAGAAGTCACTTCTAGATGTACGCCTCGTGTGGTAGCACACGTGAAGAGGCAAATATAAGCTTTCACTGGTATCTTATCTGGAGTGCCAGTGAGAAGCAAGGCTCCTGTGTAATCGACACCCGTGGTCTCAAAGGGACGAAGATGGACTACTCTCTCCTTAGGGAGTGGTGGAGGTCCTGGGTAAGGACACACTCGAGCGTCGTATCTTTTGCAGATTACACAGAACTTAATGATTGATTTGACAGTTTGACGACCTTGAGGAAGCCAATATTTCTGTCTTAGGTCGGTGAGAGTGTCTAACACTCCACCATGCAAAGTACCATATTGATGGTAATGTAAAACTAGAAGTTTTGTAATAATGTGGTGACGTGGTAGAAGGATCGGATTCTTTGTATCCCAATCAATTTTTGCATGAAGCAAACGTCCTCCACACCTTAATATATTATGAGTGTTGGTATCATACCAGATACCTAGAGACTTGGTTAATTTATCTGGAAGATTCTCATATTCACTTCCAAACGTCTCTTGTTGTGCACGTTTGATCCAGTAGAGAATAGGATTGGGAAACTTATGTCTAATTCCTATCTTAGCAAGAAAGTCAAACACATGTGCTGTCACTCTTAATAACTTACTCAAGTTAGAATAATTGTGAGGGTTAATAACTAAGATTCGATGAGGTTCTGGGTCTTTCATGGGAGTAGTGATATTGGTCACTATGACTTGTGGCTTCTGTTTGGGCCACTGACCACTAACAAGCCATGAAGGTCCATTAAACCACATCGAAGACTTGATTAGCTGTTTTAATGTTAATCTTCGTGATAAGTAATCTGCAGAATTGTCCTTAGTGGGGACATGTCTGAATTTAAATCCAGCAGATAATTCATGAATTTCCCTAAAGCGATTACTAACGTAGGGAGTTTTGTTGTTGTTATTTTTTACCCATTGTAAGACTGCCTCATTGTCCGATCACACTTCGATTTCACCAAAGTGGATGTTATTGAGTGTCTTGGTCAGGCAATGAGCCAATCTTACTCCCACCAGCAATGCAGTTAACTCCATTTGAGGTAAAGATCTCTTCTTGATTGGAGCAACTCTTGCTTTAGATGTGAGTAAAATTGATTGTGCACTATTGACTAAGTAGGCTGCAGCGCCATACGCTTTGCCAGAGGCATTGCAAAAAACGTGCAAATTTGTGGGTAAGTTTTGTCCTGAAGCATTACGAGGAAATTTCAAAACACCTAATTGATTGAAATCCGTTGCGAGTATCTGCCATTTATCTTGCAACTAAATTGGCAACGGATCATCCCATCCCATATGTTTCTGCCAGCATTCCTGCATTAGGAGTTTGCCCCTTATTAATATAGGATTAAGTAAGCCTAAAGGGTCAAATGATTGACTGACATCGACAGTAATTTTCTCATGGTAAGGGTTGAATCATTGGTTTGTACTGACTTGACATTCATCTCGTCAGTACTTGTGTTCTACTCCACGCCCAGAACTTTTAATTGATTAGGCACCTGATAACCCGGAAATTCTTTCTAGATTATCTGGTTTAATGATTTATTGTTTGAGGCCCATGATTGTAGTGGCATATTGGCTCCTAATAACTCACGGTTAGCCTAATGGTAAATTTCTACAAATTTGGATTTGTCATTTGTAGTTCCCTGGAAATTATCGACATACAAGTTGTCACTGATCTCTGTTTTATAAGGGCTATTTGACTTCCTCAAATGTGTATCTAATGTGGCTTGAAGTAGAAACGGGGAGGAAGTCGCTCCGAATAGCACAGAGGCAAACCGGTAGGTTATGACGTCACTGTCAGGATCCAGTAGGTCCTTAATCCAGAGAAATTTGGTGTAATTACGATCCTCTTCTTGCAAGCCTACTCTAAGGAAAGCTTTACTATATCAGCAGTATAAGCGAAAATACCAGTGCGGAATCGTAATAGTACATCATGTAGCCTTTGTGTTAGGCTAGGTCCCGTTTGGAGACATTCATTCAAGGACATGCTGTTTGCCTTCACTTTGGCACTACAGTTGAAGACAATACGTATTGGCGTTGTCAATGAATCTTTCACCACAGTGTGATGGGGTAAATAGTGACCTATTTTTCGGTCATCATTATCAACAACTTCGATAAATTTACTATTGAGTTGTTGTTGAATTAATTGATGATACATGTTCAATTTGTCTCGTTGCTTCTTCAGCCGTATTAATTGAGACTGTAATTGAGAGGCTGCCATGAAATAATTAACTGGAAGTTGTGGATGATTTAACTTCCATGGTAGTCTCACCCAGTATTGTTTGTCCTTATAGACAACTGTATCCAGATATTGCTGGTAAGTCCACATATCATCAGGGCTTGGTTGTTCAGGGACAATACCTAAAGTGTCTAAATCCCACAGACGATGTACAGGTGGATCAGACTCATTATCTTCAGATATTTCTCTGAAATGTAGGGGTGACTGTTCCAAGCCTAGTCACGCCACTATTGTATTGTTAGATTGTTGGTTGGTTGACGCTGGGTTTTGTTGGAAAAGCACAGGTCCAGTAAGCAACTTGCCTCCAGCAGATGACAACAAATTCATTCCATGTTGTCTGGTGCATCCCGTTATAAATTTATAATAATGGTCAGCGCCTATAAGTATACCAACATCAGTGAGGCAGTCAGAATATATTTTGTAATCTGCTAGCCTCATGCGGTTTCGTTTAAGATACCTCGCAGTGCGAACTAGTCCCGTGACCTGTAGGTCTGAAGGAAGTTTATCTACTACTACCGCTTGTATTGGACTAGTGGAAGATCCAAGTCTCACTAACACCTTGACTACTTGGTATTCACGAGGTCCACTATTAGTCAAGAACCCAGAAATATTCAGTCTCACACTGTTGGCAGGTTTTAATTTCAACTGCTCGACTAATTGTTGTGTGACGAAGGTTTTCTGTGATCCTTGATCAAAGAGACCTCTAGTGTTAACTCTAAACTTCCTATAAATTAGTTTGAGTTGAGCCGTAGGCAGAGTGGTATTATTGCCTGACTCAGTAGAAAGTACATTTATTTCTTGATGTACCTTGCAATATTGTACTGTGGTAGAATTCATAGAATTCTCCCTAGGTGTCATAGATTGTGTAGAAGTTTTTCTACGTAAGGCATAATGATGTACACTTTGTTGCATCTACTGCATGACCGTAGCTGCACTACACATTTACTGGGATCATGAGAGCCTATGCACTTGGTGCATCTGTGTAATTCTTGTAGCCGTTTAATCCTGATATTAAAGTTAGGATAAACAGTGCATTTGTAGGTGACATGTTCTTGATCACAGAACAGACGCCTTCTCTCTCTGGTTGAGTTTGTCCTTTTTGTGGACATATCAGATGTAACGTCAGAGGGAGATACAGAATAAATATCCACACTACCACTCCTTTTTCCAGTGGATGGAGTAGTCTTGGGTTTGAATTTATTGGACTTATTCAAAGTCGATTTGGGTTTGACTGAGTTGTCAATGTTAGGTGGTTTAGACTCAGGTTTAATCTTATCATGAGTCTTCAACCTGTTAACCGTTATTCTCAGTCTCTCGAATATTTGCTCGAGAGTGAGAAACTCGGTTTTATAGTGTGAGCAGATTTTTGCTAAGATATTTCGAGGTAATTTCCTCTGTAAAAGTAACTTGATTGACCATTCTGAGGCTGGTACATCAACTTTAGTACCTAAAGCCTTCACTAGAGACTCTACTTCTAGCCTAAAGCTTTGAAGTGAGTCTGGTCGGTTACTTGGTGCATTCAGATCCAGCAACTGGTAATCAAGGTTAGCTATACTCAACTCCTTGTTGCAATAGTTCAACTTTAGCAGTTTTATAGCTTCCTCATAATTACTCTCAGTGAGAGCTAGGTTATTTATGACCTTTTTAGCCTCCCCTTTGAGAAGACTAATCAGGTATGAGAATTTAGAAATTCTGTCAAGGGAAGATTTCTTATGTATATGAACCTCAATTGAAGTCCAAAATGTGTCCCAATTTTCTTCATCCAGCCCTGCAAATGTAGGTAAGTCTAAAGTAGGTAGACGAACCTCAGGTAATTGATTACTGGATTGAGACACTATTATTTGCATTAGATTTCGATTGTGTTACTATATTGGATAGTATGTTAAGTTTATCTTCAGTCTCATCTTCATACCGTGAAATATCTGCTAGAATTTGATCTATTTCATTAGGATCAGTTTCAGTTGCATTCAAAAGGTCGAGATAAGACTGGGTTGCAGATCTGATTTGATCAAATTTTAGATCAGCTATTCTCAATGATCTTTCTAGTTGATAGTAATCAATGGGAGATGCTTTAGACAAGGTATCAGACTTATTAATTAGTCTAGTTAAATGACCTTTAAGGCCAATATAGGTTCTCCTTAATTGTTCAGGAGTAGCCATGGTGGCTTTAAGTCCAAATTTCATAGGACTTGAATAAGTATTACTAATAAAGCTGGGGTACTTGCTCATTAGTTGACAAGTAATATTGAGTATAGCTTAAATTAATCTGGCTAAATTACACTCTACCTCACTCGAGGTTAAATTTACCTACCCTAACAATATGTAGCTAGTGATTTTGAGCAGTGCTTGAACTTCACAATTAACTTTCTTCCAGCTAGCTCATCTTTATCACCATTAGATGTAATGGCGATCATTCAGCAGCACTCAAAATGCATACACACAAATAATTAATATGGATATACTCCAATCAGAGTTACTATAAAGTTGAATCCCACCCTTGATAGGGTCAGCACAAGAATGAATAATGTATGCACTACTGACTAGTTCAAGACTAGTGGTAAGAATTTCTACCTAAGAAACTACGAATTAATTTAGCCTGCATTTGTGCCAAATTCAGCACAATCACAGCCTAAATTCCTACCTAATAAAGGTTGGCATAGATTAATTTGTGGTGCAATAATGTGAATATAGTTGTGCTGTGTTTTTGGGTTTTTAGATTTTATAGTTTATATAAAGGTGCACTTGCACACACAGGTGAAAATACAATTATGTACAATTAATTTGGCTTGCCAGCCACAGCCTTTTATGGTGGTTGATTGTGTTGATCAATTTGTCAACTACATGTGACCTAGACTCACCTGACAGGTTACACCATCTCTTGCCAGGTTTTGCCTGTATGGTCTGGCTGTAAATTGAATGTAAGTTGCATCCAATCGTACTCTCTTCCTCAGCCTAAAGTTTATATATTTGGCAGCTCTTTGGTAATATTCTGGACTCACTCCCCAACGATTATTATTGCTCAGTTGGCGAGGTTCCACCAAAGTGAACACTACTGAACTGCTAACAAGTTTAAATGAGGAAATTATTGTTTTAAGGTGATTAATCACCTCAGCTGGGTGTCGAGTAGGATGGATGTCATTACCACCTAAATAAATAATAGTTAGATGGTGTGGCCACTCTAACGAAGGTGTTAATGTGGAATTATTATAGAAGTTATGAGCTGTTGCTCCTGGTGACCTGAAGATTCTTATCTCAGTATGAGGTATAGGTCTGAGTGTTGTGGGTAATTGACTGTCCCACGAGTGCTACTTTATACATGAGGTATAAGCAGCAAATAAATTGGTGTGAACTAGGCTAACCTATGTGGTACACTGCCGGTAGCCACAATTAATAAATGTGGTTAGTCTAGACTAATTCACACAGTGATTAGTTATGACTAATTAGTAATGTTAATTGGTATGTATCCGGTTCGATACGGACCATAATGTAGGATTTCTGGGGCTTGACTCATATATTGAATTATTTGATTATTGTATTTAAATAAATCGAAGGACCACCCACTTTTGAGAAAAGAGGGAAAGCGAGTAAAAGTGATCATTAGAATGACACTAGAAAACCAGTGTCTATGGATAATAATTAAATGAATAATCACTTGAAAATAATGAATAGACTGTATTATTAATTAATTAAAGTCAAAGCCTCAAATATCAACATTGGGGGGGGGGGATTTCTAGAAGTTCATATATATCTAGGAACCAGTGTGGTTCGTCACTAGTTCATTGTTGAGTTAGTAACATAGTAAATCTAAACTACAATAGATTCAAAGATATGATACCTCAAATTACGAATATTAAAGATTATGAATTACTGAGCAACAGTCAGAGCAAACACGTTAATTACCAAATCATCATTTCTAGCAATAAATTATTCACTGTAAAGATCCTATATGAATTATACGGAAATCAGTAATAATCTTAGATAAATTTGTACGAAATAAATGTCTTATCTGTAAGACGATTTCTGTAACGCCATTTCATCATTCGTCCTCGTGGTCACAGGATCCCAATAAAGAAAGAACCCGAGGTGAATATCACGAATGATGAGAAACAACTTGTCGACTCCTCGTATACACGTTGAAATCAGAGAAATTTAAGTGGCATTTGATTAGGCTACGAATTACTTCAAATATTCATGAACTCTGAGAACATGGGGAAAATAAACTAACGTTGTGTATTAGGTATCCATGCTGTATAACGACAGACTACCCACAAATATACAATGTAGGATGATGCATCAAACGAGAATGGTATACTTAACATGAGCGTATCAAATACTAAGGTCTGCCGAAACCGCGTCAGCCAGTCCCAGACGTCCACTGCTGTGTACGTGTAATTACGGATCGTGGCTTCAATTGTTGATGCGTTATTAACTGGCAGGGCACTATAGAACACCTGAATAGGTAATTGTTGACTATTAAACGGGTATTAACGTAATTCTTGTCGATAAAACCCCCCAGTCACTACCACGTGTCTTGCCACTCTTCACGTCAGGGATGCCTGTGTACAATGGCGTCTCCGCCTTCCCTCAACCCATCTCTCGCATTCACCACAGAAATGATTAATCACGGATAATTCTTTTTCGCGTAATTACGAATGTAATACGTTAATGAGAGCTGGGTTGCAATTATAGGGACGTAAATATTATCATATTCTCGTTTAATGGTGTTAAACGAGAAATGGAGAAGATTTTGATTTTCTCCATAGCATTCGTACGTAGCAGATAAAACTGCTACTGATAATAATTTCAGTTAATAACTCTCGGTTTTAGATTATCGGGAGTCATATTATCCGTAGGTAATTATTACATGGAATACTGATAATTTTAGAGAACCACATTCAATTCTCTAACACATTGGTAATAAACGTGTCTATCTAGACATTATCTGATGCAATTTTGCTACTCGATTTCATGAGAATTCTAGCACTAATACGCAGATGAAATGGTTTAATTTATGTTTACATTACCGTTAGTGAAATTAATAACTACTGTAGTTAGTATATAATGATGATGATGTATTATAATACAATAGTAGTTTGTTAGTGTTGGAAATTTCCAACACTGGGAGAAGCGCTCCCAGTGAGCTGGGAGGAGTGATCCCAGTGAGCTGGGAGAAGTGCTCCCAGTGAGCTGGGAGAAGTGCTCCCAGTGAGCTGGGAGAAGCGCTCCCAGTGAGGTGGGAGGAGTGCTCCCAGTCAGGTGGGAGGAGTGCTCCCAGTGAGCAGGGAGAAATGCTCCCAGTGAGCTGGGAGAAGTGCTCCCAGTGACACGCGTCAAAGTTTGCTCGCTCTATAAAGAGCCTCAGTGATGAGCTCCTCCACAATCTCTGACAATCACTTGCCAGTGTAAGACACAGTGTGTGAGTATTGGATCCTTTGTCCAGTATTAGTGTTGAGACTGTTCACGAGGCCTGAAGGTAGAGGCCACACTGGTCTCTGTGGTTGACCAACCCGTTCTCCCAGTAGCACGTCACCTTTGTGACGTATACTTTACCTAAGACAAAAAATTGTTGGAATTAGAAAATGGGAGCGACTCGCGAAATTGACATGTAATGCTCCGTTTTCTGTCCGTGGGTCCTCTGGTTGGTTAGGATAAGACCCTTAAGTACGTCAGTTTCTTGACGTTGTGAACGCTGGCGAGAACGGGCTGGGTTGAGTGTTGTTCAGAGAACACCGGCCGGAAGCTGAGGTCCGTATAAGGTACATGGTATAAGGTTACAACCTGGAGTTCTACTGACACACACGAGGGTTTCCTGAGGGTTCTGTTGAACCCGGACCAGGATCTTAACACAATCACCCCCCCCCCATGCACTCTGGCTCTGTCATCCAGGACTGTTCTCCCTCTGACGCCCGCACTCTCAATAGTCAGACAGTTATCACAGAGAGTAGCGTCATTACTCTCTGTGAGAGAGGAGAGTCAGAGGCAGAACACAGAGAGTAGCGTCATTACTCTCTGTGAGAGAGGAGAGTCAGAGGCAGAACAAGTCCTTGATGACAGAGCCGGAGTGCAGGGGGGGGGGGTGTGGACATCCTGTTCCAGCTTCAGTAGAAGCCTCAGGAAACCCTCGTGTGTTCAGTAGATCACCAGGTTGTAATCCTTGTACCATGTCTTGGTCTAGTGGCTAGAAGCGTGTGCCTGGGAACACCCACCGCACAGGTTCGAACCCTCATCACTGCTCCTACGGATTTTATCCCTGAAGTAGTCATGTTAGTGTGATTACTATCTGTGTAAAAATAATAATAATAATAATAATAATAATAAAAGACAGAGTAATGACAATTGAAAATAATATGGATTTCTGCCACAAAATAATTCAGCAGGTTGTGTCTGCCACGTTGGTTGGTGGTTAATGGTGTTCTTGTGGGAGGATGAACTACGTCACTCTTACTGGACCAGCAACGTCTCCCACAGTGACCCTGGGAGTAGTGCACCAGCTGTCACCAGCTGGACCAACAACGTCTCCCACAGTGATCCTGGGAGTAGTACACCAGCTGTCACCAGCTGGACCAACAACGTCTCCCACAGTGACCCTGGGAGTAGTACACCAGCTGTCACCAGCTGGACCAGCAACGTCTCCCACAGTGACCCTGGGAGTAGTACACCAGCTGTCACCAGCTGGACCAGCAACGTCTCCCACAGTGACCCTGGGAGTAGTACACCAGCTGTCACCAGCTGGACCAGCAACGTCTCCCACAGTGACCCTGGGAGTAGTACACCAGCTGTCACCAGCTGGACCAGCAACGTCTCCCACAGTGACCCTGTGAGTAGTGCACCAGCTGTCACCAGCTGGACCAGCAACGTCTCCCACAGTGACCCTGGGAGTAGTACACCAGCTGTCACCAGCTGGACCAGCAACGTCTCCCACAGTGACCCTGGGAGTAGTACACCAGCTGTCACCAGCTGGACCAGCAACGTCTCCCACAGTGACCCTGTGAGTAGTGCACCAGCTGTCACCAGCTGGACCAACAACGTCTCCCACAGTGACCCTGGGAGTAGTACACCAGCTGTCACCAGCTGGACCAGCAACGTCTCCCACAGTGACCCTGGGAGTAGTACACCAGCTGTCACCAGCTGGACCAGCAACGTCTCCCACAGTGATCCTGGGAGTAGTACACCAGCTGTCACCAGCTGGACCAGCAACGTCTCCCACAGTGATCCTGGGAGTAGTACACCAGCTGTCACCAGCTGGACCAGCAACGTCTCCCACAGTGATCCTGGGAGTAGTACACCAGCTGTCACCAGCTGGACCAGCAACGTCTCCCACAGTGATCCTGGGAGTAGTACACCAGCTGTCACCAGCTGGACCAGCAACGTCTCCCACAGTGACCCTGGGAGTAGTACACCAGCTGTCACCAGCTGGACCAGCAACGTCTCCCACAGTGACCCTGTGAGTAGTGCACCAGCTGTCACCAGCTGGACCAACAACTCCCTCAGTGACCCTGGGAGCACCAGACGTCACCAGCTGGACCAACAACTCCCACAGTGACCCTGGGAGTAGTGCACCAGCTGTCACCAGCTGGACCAACAACTCCTCCCACAGTGACCCTGGGAGTAGTGCACCAGCCATCACCAGCTGGACCACCAACGTCTCCCACAGTGACCCTGGGAGTAGTACACCAGCTGGACCAACAACTCCTCCCACAGTGATCATGTGAGTAGTAGACCAGCTGTCACCAGCTGGACCAACAACTCCTCCCACAGTGACCCTGGGAGTAGTACACAGACGTCACCAGCTGGACCAACAACTCCTCCCACAGTGATCCTGTGAGTAGTAGACCAGCTGTCACCAGCTGGACCAACAACTCCTCCCACAGTGACCCTGGGAGTAGTACACCAGACGTCACCAGCTGGACCAACAACTCCTCCCACAGTGATCCTGTGAGTAGTAGACCAGCTGTCACCAGCTGGACCAACAACTCCTCCCACAGTGACCCTTGGAGTAGTACACCAGACATCACCAGCTGGACCAACAACTCCTCCCACAGTGATCCTGTGAGTAGTAGACCAGCTGTCACCAGCTGGACCAACAACTCCTCCCACAGTGACCCTGGGAGTAGTACACCAGACGTCACCAGCTGGACCAACAACTCCTCCCACAGTGATCCTGTGAGTAGTAGACCAGCTGTCACCAGCTGGACCAACAACTCCTCCCACAGTGACCCTGGGAGTAGTACACCAGCCATCACCAGCTGGACCAACAACTCCTCCCACAGTGACCCTGGGAGTAGTACACCAGCCATCACCAGCTGGACCAACAACTCCTCCCACAGTGACCCTGGGAGTAGTACACCAGACGTCACCAGCTGGACCAACAACTCCTCCCACAGTGACCCTGGGAGCACCAGCCATCACCAGCTGGACCAACAACTCCTCCCACACTGACCCTGGGAGCACCAGCCATCACCAGCTGGACCAACAACTCCTCCCACAGTGATCCTGGGAGCACCAGCCATCACCAGCTGAACCAACAACTCCTCCCACAGTGATCCTGGGAGCACCAGCCATCACCAGCTGAACCAACAACTCCTCCCACAGTGACCCTGGGAGTAGTACACCAGCCATCACCAGCTGAACCAACAACTCCTCCCACAGTGACCCTGGGAGTAGTACACCAGCCATCACCAGCTGAACCAACAACTCCTCCCACAGTGACCCTGGGAGTAGTACACCAGCTGTCACCAGCTGGACCAACAATTCCTCCCACAGTGACCCTGGGAGTAGTACACCAGCCATCACCAGCTGAACCAACAACTCCTCCCACAGTGACCCTGGGAGTAGTACACCAGCTGTCACCAGCTGGACCAACAACTCCTCCCACAGTGACCCTGGGAGTAGTACACCAGCTGTCACCAGCTGGACCAACAACTCCTCCCACAGTGACCCTGGGAGTAGTACACCAGCCATCACCAGCTGGACCAACAACTCCTCCCACAGTGATCCTGGGAGCACCAGCCATCACCAGCTGAACCAACAACTCCTCCCACAGTGACCCTGGGAGTAGTACACCAGCCATCACCAGCTGGACCAACAACTCCTCCCATAGTGACCCTGGGAGTAGTACACCAGACGTCACCAGCTGAACCAACAACTCCTCCCACAGTGACCCTGGGAGTAGTACACCAGCTGTCACCAGCTGGACCAACAACTCCTCCCACAGTGACCCTGGGAGTAGTAGACCAGCTGTCACCAGCTGGACCAACAACTCCTCCCACAGTGACCCTGGGAGTAGTACACCAGCCATCACCAGCTGGACCAACAACTCCTCCCACAGTGACCCTGGGAGCACCAGCCATCACCAGCTGAACCAACAACTCCTCCCACAGTGACCCTGGGAGTAGTAGACCAGCTGTCACCAGCTGGACCAACAACTCCTCCCACAGTGACCCTGGGAGTAGTACACCAGCTGTCACCAGCTGGACCAACAACTCCTCCCACAGTGACCCTGGGAGTAGTACACCAGCCATCACCAGCTGGACCAACAACTCCTCCCACAGTGATCCTGGGAGCACCAGCCATCACCAGCTGAACCAACAACTCCTCCCACAGTGACCCTGGGAGTAGTACACCAGACGTCACCAGCTGGACCAACAACTCCTCCCACAGTGACCCTGGGAGTAGTACACCAGCTGTCACCAGCTGAACCAACAACTCCTCCCACAGTGATCCTGGGAGCACCAGCCATCACCAGCTGGACCAACAACTCCTCCCACAGTGACCCTGGGAGTAGTACACCAGCTGTCACCAGCTGGACGGTTCCTATAAGTTGGAGACTTCTGGCCAAGATTAAATCACTTGGTCCATCTATCTTTTCGAATTCAGCCTACCTTACCAATCCCCACCCCGTCCTCGTCTCATGTCAGGGACACTACACCTCCAACCAGTTTACCTCCGGCCAGAGGAGGAGGAGCAGGTCAGGATGTTCTCGTCCTGCTTTTTGACACAGGCCTAGGCCTAAGTGTTAATCTTTAGTGCGCCAAATAGGACAGCTGCAGCGGCACCAAGTCAACGCCCCTCCTGCCAACTGTGGTAGGCCGTGGATGTGTGGATTGTCCAGAAATCAAAGCGGTAGTTACTTATGTGGCGAGATTCACGATCACTGAGGGGAGCAGTGTGTGGAGGAGGGGTCACCAGCTACTACCTGGCTGCCCCAGGCACCACTCGTGTGTAAAATAGTCCTTGTGCCCTCCTTACCACAAGGTCGCGGTTTGTGTGCGCGACTGTCGTGTCTACTTGAGAGACCGGCAGGACACCTATATACTGTATAGTGCCCCTACACTACATGTGAGAACTGCGACCATAGTTCCTTGAAAGTGTCTATATGTGTATGTGTGTGCAGGGTAGAGCACAGTGTTGAAGGCATACCACCTAAGAACACACATGAAATGAGCCGCAGCAAATAGATGAAGCGTATGACGACGAGAAGTTGATCGAGACAACAAGAGAACATGGGTAGTGTACCCGGAGACCATAACGACCCACCTCGCTGCATGGGCTCCCCTCCCCACCCGAGGCCCTCCGGTGTGGGTCCCCACCTAGAGCCCTCCGGGGCAGCAGATGATGATAATGATGCTGGCTTCCAACTAGTCCAACACAGAGGAAGCGTGAGGCGGGACAAGCGACAGGGTGGGCAGCAGCCGCAACAGCCGCAACAACAACAACGACGACGACAAGACGAAGATAGTGAGTGGCACACCCTAATCTTTCCTGCAATGGGATTGACAGCAGCAGATAAGTACAGATGGATTATTGAGGCCACCCGCGCTGGAGTATCGCATAGAGAGCAGGTGTGTAGGTGGCAATGTCAGTGCCCGGGTGCAGGGGCACAGTGCCCTGCAGTACTTCACAGAGACCAGTCTCGAGTATCAAAGTAAGGATGTTTAAACTGTTAGAAGCAAACCCACAGACAAGACAAACTAAAATTATAATCAAGAATTACAGTATTCATGTTGACGTGGAATTTCTCAAGGACTTTAAAGAGATTGTTTGGGTCAAGCGCAACACTGGACCAGGGGGACTGCCCAAAAATCAAGCAATCGCTCTGTGGAAGGGAGACCTGCCCCAAGTCATTAAACTGCCAGGCATGAGGGAGTGCAAAGTGGAGAGGTTATTGGGAGCCCATCCATATGTGGCAACTGTCAACGTGGGATCACAGAACGTGGCAGTGTGATCGCCCAATTAGGTGTGGGTGTTGCAGTGGCTCTCACGACACCAAGCAGTGTCTGGCTAAGTTTGCACCGGGTGGGGGGTGGCGGGGTAATGCCTAAATGTGTCAACTGCAAGCAGCCCCATCATGCTTGGAACAGCGCGAGGCCTACTTGGCGGGGCTCGAGAACACCGACTCAAACCGCAGGTGGACCAGTGAACAGGAGCAGGAATGCCTCCGTGAACGTACCACAGCAAGCCAGGGTCCAGTTCATGAACCAGACCAAGACCCACCCCAGGGTCCAGCTCTCAGAAGACCGACAACAGTCTGGGGTAGTGATCAACCAGTGAACAGGGGGACCCAGGGTGGGGAGGGCAATCAGGTATGAGCCGTGGGCAGGAGCGATGTAGCCAGCCACCACCCCTGCCCCATCGCTGAGGCCTTCCCACCTCTTCTTCTTCCAGGGAACCCACCCACCCACACCTCAATCTCTACCCACGGGTTTACACCAACCCCCAAACCCATACCAATGAATCAAACCCCTCCACTGTCTCCCATCTGCTTCCCCCTCAATGCACTCCTGACCCCCAGGAGGTCATCACTCCGGTTTGTGTCAAAGCAATATTAGACCGTATGATACTAACTCATCCAGTCGTCCTCCAAATATTGCAAAAGCAAACGGAACTTGAGAAAGCCCTCTGTCAGATTAAGACGACTCGGGAACAAATCAACATCCTGCAACAGCAGAGTCCATCAAGTGGAGGTCCTGCAAGTCAGAGCCTGGTACAAGATGACAACACATGCTGCCGAGGTCCGTCAGCAGACACAACAAGGACACCAGCACGTTAGTATACACAATAACACTAGTGCACACAGTAACACCAGTACACACAGTAACACCAAACATCATAGAATACACGATAACTCATGTGAACATAATAATTACACACATAGTGCAGCTGACGACAAACAACCTCAAAATGGATAATCACAACGAAGAACATTTCACTATACTACAATGTAACTGCAATGGAGTTCGCAATAGAATTAATGACATCATACAGTATGTCCATGAACACCAAACTAACGTCATAGTGCTACAGGAGACGCTGTTGTTGTTGTTGTTGATTTAGGGGCGACGACCATCGTGGGATCGGATGCGCCCCGGCGTACCCGTTAAGGGTGATTGGCGTCACTCGCAAAACGAGTGACGCCAATCACTAGAAACTAATATGCCATACGGCAAATAAACGCACAGACAGGCAGATGATTGGGGAGCCCCAGGAGTCCCTCAGGGTGACAAGCACTGGCCCTGCCCCACCCAGAGAACACCAGGTAGCAAAACCTAAACTCGGCCCCCAACCAAAACGCAAAAGTCATCTAGTGTCCTCCGGCAGAGCAGAAGCCAGCCGTCCACCACGGCTGAGGGCACACCAGGAGCCCACCAAAACCCACCAACCCCCGGCACCCGTCGGTCAAGCCGGCCCCCGAAAACCGTCACCCCGCCGGGAGAACCAGCCAGTACACGTAAAAAAAAATCTATCAACAATCCTGTGACCCAAGGCGATGTGCGCGCCAGGCGTCGTACAGTCGGACCGTTGAATGCGGATGCCAAACGGCAGTAGCAAAGCCAAAACGCGAAAACAAGACGTGATCAGGCGGCTCCCAGGTGGTGGTGGTGTCCAGACGTCCATTTGGCTTCAAGGTTGAACCAGGAGTCCACAGGAGACGCTGGTAGGTGATGACTTCAACCCAAGATTCAGCGGTTATAGCAAGTTCTCCCTGCCCGCTGGGGAAAGAAAACGGGATCTCATCACTTTTGTAAACAACAACATTCCTGCAGAGATTATTGATGATCTCCACATGGGGGATGAGTATGAATCACTGGGAGTAACCCTTTACTTAAACAATAATTCCCTACATATAATCAACCTATATGTGCCACAGAGTAAACTTGACCTTGACACACCTCCTGAATTTGTTAATGAAGAACCTACCCTGCTGGTCGGTGACCTTAATGCCAAGCACCCACACTTTGATGCCAACTGTCATCAGCCCAATGTCAATGGACGGAAACTGTCACGTCATGTCAGGGGAAGTGAAAACCTTAGCGTCCTGGGTGATGAACAGTCAACTCACCTCAGAGGAGGAAGATTAGACTATGCTCTCCTGCTGAATGCACAGGACACGGAGGCCAGTACACACATTGTGCACAGTTTATGTAGTGACCACTGGGCACTGATTACCACCGTCGACATGAGCAAGAGAAGGAAAGAGACAAATAAAAGAAAAAGGTTATCACTTGGACCAGATATGAGGCCGCACCTCAGAAACAGGATGAGTGACTGGTTCACGGAATACCAAATCCCAGAAGACATTGACACATTTGTTGATGACCTTAATCACCAAATTGAGAGCTGTCTTAGAGTTCCACGCCTTACGACTGGACGAAGTAACCCTCAGAGGAAGAAAATAAAATTGTATGAGAACGATTACATAAAGATGCTTAATGCAAATGTGTGAGACATGAGTAGAGAGTACCGGAGACATCCCACTGAAAGTAACCAAGAGTTGTTTAAAACTGTGTGTCAAGTAGCCAGGGAAGAGAAGATTAGAGAGCGAGAAAGACAATGGCTTGAGTTCACTAGCTCTATTGGACGGGAAACATCTGCAAGACAAGTGTGGGCAAAAATTCAGATAGCTAAAGGGGGGGGGGGGGCAGAGCCCAGCCTGTGGCTCACAAAGACTCCCAGGGTAAAGCTGAAGAACCAATTCACAAGTGGAGTGATGCAGCATCCTCCTCCTCCCTCCCTGCAGAAATCAGCAGGGAACAGCTCCTGCGACATGATGACAGAAGAATTAGGATAACAAGAGCATTGTCTAGTGAGGACGAGTATGGGGAACCAATCACAGCCCAGGAAGTAAGGGGCGCTATGAAAAAGGGTAAAATTACTGCACTTGGTGAAGATGGCATCACTTACGATATACTTAATGAACTGTGTGAAGTGTCTGGGAATCCACTGCTCCACCTGTTTAACAAGTCATTCCTAAGTGGAGTGTTGCCCACACAATGGAAACACGCAATAATTGTCCTCATACCGAAACCCAATGACCCTTGTAATTACAGACCTATCAGTCTCGTGTCATGCACTTGCAAGATGCTTGAAAGGATCATCCTAAACCGACTGCTGCACAAAATAGGCAGGTTAGGGAGGGGGTCAATGGATTTGTTAAAGGACGGAGCACAGCAAACTGCATAGTTAATTACTTTGCTAATGACACGCCTAGGTACTCTGTATTTGTTTACATCAAAGGAGCCTTCGACAAGACACAGGGGATTGCGATCCTTCACGAGCTTGCATGCATGGGTGTCAAGGGGAGAAACATGTAATGGGTTGAAGACAACCTCACAGGAAGGAAAGCCAAGGTTTGCTTCAAGAGCAGTCTTCAGAACAATGAATATGGAACTCGGGACCCCCCAAGGCGGAGTCTTAAGCCCTACACAATTCAATGTACTTATAAACAACATTGCAAATATTGATTTTCCGGAAGGTACACAACAAGTGGGATATGTAGATGATGTCCTAATACAAGTTCCCACCTTGGGAAAAATTAAACAGTCCATTGAACTCCTTGGAAGGAAATGTATTGAGCTCGGTTTCACTCTCTCCACAAACAAGACGAAGGCATACTCCCATCGCAAGCGGAGAGCAAATGAAGAATTGCAAATTAATGGTGTAACACTTGACTGGGTTGACCACTATCGGTACCTTGGCGTCACTGTCAACTCTAACAAGGGGAAGAATGAGGAGCTCAACTCATAGGAACATGCAAAAGTCGACTCAGGGCACTGAAAGCTATGACCTGGAATGGTCATGGAGCCTCTATTGCTGTGCTTAAAATGATGTACACAGCCTATGTGCGCTCCGTCATAGACTATGCCGCACCGATTTTGTGCACCTACTCCCAAAGCGATATAAAAAGTCTTGAAAGCATTCAAAATGAAGCCATGGCAATCATTCTTGGAGTTCCAAGAACTGCCAAAACGTCTAGTCTATGAGAGGAGTTGTCCCTCCCCAGTATTAAAAGCAGAATTAAAGAGCTGAATGCTAAGCTTGCAATTACGATAGCCAGAGATCCCCATTACAATGATATTGCTAGAAAAAACTGGGTTCTGTGTTACTTTCAGGGGGAAATCACAGATCAGTCTGCTACCTCGAAGAATTTCACTTGCTTGAGCAAGCCAGTGAGCTCATGCCTGTAGAGAGGGTACCTCCCTGGGAGGATGACTCATGCAGGATTATCATCAATGAAATGGCAACGAAAAAATCCAACATGATACCACAAGAAATGAGGCACAAGTATCTAGAGGAAATTTGAAAAGAAGCCGGAGATGAACTGGATCAAATCTACACTGACGGGTCATCTAATCCTGTCAATGGCAGGGCTGGTGCAGCATACACGGTAATAAAGGATAATGCTTTCCAACGCAGAAATGAAGAAAAACGCGTATTGAGAACTATGCCTCTTCAACGCAAGCAGAGCTAACTGCCATTGTTATGGCGTTAAGGTTTCTTGAACGGAACACTAATGGTGAAGTGATTTGCTCTGATTCAAAAGCAACACTGCAAAGCCTAAGCAAAAATCGGGCAGAAAATCTTACAATAGTCGCTAAAATCAAGAGAGCTGTGAGAGTACTTACTAATCAGGGATGAGTTATCAATTTTCTGTGGATCTCCTCCCATGTTGGAACATGTGGGAATGAACGAGCAGATGTGCTGGCTGCTGAAGGCGCTGAAGGAGACCATATTGAATACTTTATACCCAAGACTACTACAAATTAGAGGTATTGTCAAGCAATATCACCGTGACAAGGTAACTGAGGAAAGGAGGATAGAAGCACAAACCACTGAATCTGCACGATGGTACAACATGGTTGCAGCTGGCAATCCCAATCATTATGGACGAAGAGGAGGAGGACGCGGGAGAGAGTCAGTAATAGCGAGAATCCGTCTTGGATACAAACATCCATGGAGATACGGAATGGAAACAACAGTTGATCAGCGAAGTTGCTGAATCAGTGATGAGAGTGACGGACACCGCCTTAACCACTATCTACGTGAATGTGAACACCTGAGAGACATTAGAAGTATGTGTAGAATAATTTACCCCACATTGTTTGAGTTAGAAAAACACTATTTGTCAAATATTGATACTGTTCTTAAAAGATTTCCCCATTTTGCACCCGCAAGATAACGTAAGCTTTTAAGGGTTGACAGATGGTAATCTTCTTGTTTGAGGAGCTGTTCACTTGAGACAGTTAAGCAAGTCCCAGCTGTGTCTGGGTACAAGTGACAGGATGAACAACCCAGCGGGTTTTCTTCCTATTGGGGAGTGTTGTACATGCTGCTATGGCGGTGTGTCCACTCACAAAATGACTGGCGCTGCCCAATACTGTCACTATGGCGGTGTGTCCACTCACAAAATGACTGGCGCTGCCCAATAACTCGCCCTTCGGGGCAAAATTAAAAAATTAAAAAAAATCACTGGGTCTCTTGAAGAGGTCCGCTTGGCTGACATCACTCAGGTCCTGTTGCCTGGCCGAGTCTCTCATTGGCCCGTCATCCCGGGGGTCAACACCCCCCTCTCCACAGGCCTAACATGTTGGACCTGGGTACAGCAGAGGTCACCGGCTGCCTCACTGGGGCCAATAGCAGACTCGCTGGGTCAATAGCAGACTCACTGGGTGAAGAGCAGACACGCTGGGTGAATAGCAGACTCACTGGGTCAATAGCAGACTCGCTGGGTGAATAGCAGACTCACTGGGTCAATAGCAGACTCACTGGGACAATAGCAGACTCTCTGGGTCAATAGCAGACTCACTGGGACAATAGCAGACTCACTGGGACAATAGCAGACTCACTGGGTGAATAGCAGACTCACTGGGTGAATAGCAGACTCACTGGGTGAATAGCAGACTCACTGGGTGAATAGCAGACTCACTGGGTCAATAGCAGACTCACTGGGTGAATAGCAGCCTCTCTGGGTCAATAGCAGACTCGCTGAGTCAATAGCAGACTCGTTGGGTCAATAGCAGACTCACTGGGTCAATAGCAGACTCACTGGGTCAATAGCAGCCTCTCTGGGTCAATAGCAGACTCACTGGGTCAATAGCAGACTCACTGGGTCAATAGTAGACTCTCTGGGTCAATAGCAGACTCACTGGGTCAATAGTAGACTCACTGGGTCAATAGTAGACTCACTGGGTCAATAGTAGACTCGCTGGGTCAATAGCAGACTCACTGGGACAATAGCAGACTCACTGGGTGAATAGCAGACTCACTGGGTGAATAGCAGACTCACTGGGTGAATAGCAGACTCACTGGGTCAATAGCAGACTCGCTGGGTGAATAGCAGACTCACTGGGTCAATAGCAGACTCACTGGGACAATAGCAGACTCTCTGGGTCAATAGCAGACTCACTGGGACAATAGCAGACTCACTGGGACAATAGCAGACTCACTGGGTGAATAGCAGACTCACTGGGTGAATAGCAGACTCACTGGGTGAATAGCAGACTCACTGGGTGAATAGCAGACTCACTGGGTCAATAGCAGACTCACTGGGTGAATAGCAGCCTCTCTGGGTCAATAGCAGACTCGCTGAGTCAATAGCAGACTCGCTGGGTCAATAGCAGACTCACTGGGTCAATAGCAGACTCACTGGGTGAATAGCAGCCTCTCTGGGTCAATAGCAGACTCACTGGGTCAATAGCAGACTCACTGGGTCAATAGTAGACTCTCTGGGTCAATAGCAGACTCACTGGGTCAATAGTAGACTCACTGGGTCAATAGTAGACTCACTGGGTCAATAGTAGACTCGCTGGGTCAATAGCAGACTCGCTGGGTCAATAGCAGACTCGCTGGGTCAATAGTAGACTCTCTGGGTCAATAGTAGACTCACTGGGTCAATAGCAGACTCACTAGGTCAATAGCAGACTCGCTGGGTCAATAGTAGACTCACTGGGTCAATAGTAGACTCACTGGGTCAATAGCAGACTCACTGGGTCAATAGTAGACTCTCTGGGTCAATAGCAGACTCACTGGGTCAATAGTAGACTCGCTGGGTCAATAGCAGACTCACTGGGTCAATAGCAAACTCACTGGGTCAATAGCAGACTCGCTGGGTCAATAGCAGACTCTCTGGGTCAATAGCAGACTCGCTGGGTCAATAGCAGACTCTCTGGGTCAATAGCAGACTCGCTGGGTCAATAGCAGACTCTCTGGGTCAATAGCAGACTCACTGGGTCAATAGTAGACTCACTGGGTCAATAGTAGACTCACGGGGTCAATAGTAGACTCGCTGGGTCAATAGCAGACTCGCTGGGTCAATAGTAGACTCTCTGGGTCAATAGCAGACTCGCTGGGTCAATAGTAGACTCTCTGGGTCAATAGCAGACTCACTGGGTCAATAGTAGACTCTCTGGGTCAATAGCAGACTCACTTGGTCAACAGCAGACTCGCTGGGTCAATAGCAGACTCACTGGGTCAATAGCAGACTAACTGGGTCAATAGTAGACTCACTGGGTCAATAGCAGACTCGCTGGGTCAATAGCAGACTCTCTGGGTCAATAGCAGACTCGCTGGGTCAATAGCAGACTCGCTGGGTCAATAGTAGACTCTCTGGGTCAATAGTAGACTCACTGGGTCAATAGCAGACTCGCTGGGTCAATAGTAGACTCTCTGGGTCAATAGTAGACTCTCTGGGTCAATAGCAGACTCACTGGGTCAATAGCAGACTCACTGGGTCAATAGCAGACTCGCTGGGTCAATAGCAGACTCGCTGGGTCAATAGCAGGCTCGCTGGGTCAATAGCAGACTCTCTGGGTCAATAGCAGACTCGCTGGGTCAATAGCAGACTCGCTGGGTCAATAGTAGACTCGCTGGGTCAATAGTAGACTCTCTGGGTCAATAGTAGACTCACTGGGTCAATAACAGACTCGCTGGGTCAATAGCAGACTCTCTGGGTCAATAGCAGACTCGCTGGGTCAATAGTAGACTCGCTGGGTCAATAGTAGACTCTCTGGGTCAATAGCAGACTCTCTGGGTCAATAGCAGACTCGCTGGGTCAATAGCAGACTCGCTGGGTCAATAGCAGGCTCGCTGGGTCAATAGCAGACTCTCTGGGTCAATAGCAGACTCGCTGGGTCAATAGCAGACTCGCTGGGTCAATAGTAGACTCGCTGGGTCAATAGTAGACTCTCTGGGTCAATAGTAGACTCACTGGGTCAATAACAGACTCGCTGGGTCAATAGCAGACTCTCTGGGTCAATAGCAGACTCGCTGGGTCAATAGTAGACTCGCTGGGTCAATAGTAGACTCTCTGGGTCAATAGCAGACTCTCTGGGTCAATAGCAGACTCGCTGGGTCAATAGCAGACTCGTTGGGTCAATAGCAGACTGATGGACAATTGTTTAATGGCACTGGATAATCCTTGTCTCATGTCCAATAACCACGAACACAAACGACCAAAGACTTGAGTACATCCTTAGACAGATTTAACTCTTGAATTCCCTTCACCTGGGCTGTAGGAGACTCGAACCACGGACGCCATGCGTGTGGGGCCGAGGCTCTATCAACCTTAGAAAGGTTATTTCCATGGACGAGTGGATGATAATTTAATTAGCTCTTGAAATTCTGAGACTCATTTGAGTCGATATGGAAGCTTAGAGGACACTGTTAGGTGAGCACTGTTAGGAGCATGTGGTGAGCACTGTTAGGAGCATGTGGTGAGCACTGTAAGGAGCATGTGGTGAGCACTGTTAGGAGCATGTGGTGAGCACTGTTAGGACCATGTGGTTAGCACTGTTAGGAGCATGTGGTGAGCACTGTTAGGAGCATGTGGTGAGCACTGTTAGGAGCATGTGGTGAGCACTGTTAGGAGTATGTGGTGAGCACAGTTAGGAGTATGAGGTGAGCACAGTTAGGAGCATGTGGTGAGCACTGTTAGGAGTATGTGGTGAGCACAGTTAGGAACATGTGGTGAGCACAGTTAGGAGCATGTGGTGAGGACAGTTAGGAGCATGTGGTGAGCACTGTTAGGAGCATGTGGTGAGCACTGTAGGGAGCATGTGGTGAGCACTGTTAGGAGCATGTGGTGAGCACTGTTAGGAGCATGTGGTGAGCACTGTTAGGAGCATGTGGTGAGCACTGTTAGGAGCATGTGGTGAGCACTGTTAGGAGCATGTGGTGAGCACTGTTAGGAGCATGTGGTGAGCACAGTTAGGAGCATGTGGTGAGCACTGTTAGGAGCATGTGGTAAGCACTGTTAGGAGCATGTGATGAGCACTGTTAGGAGCATGTGGTGAGCACTGTTAGGAGCATGTGGTGAGCACTGTAAGGTAACCAGAGTGGGGTAAGCACTGTAAGGTAACCAGAGTGGGGTAAGCACTGTAAGGTAACCAGAGTGAGGTAAGCACTGTAAGGTAACCAGAGTGGGGTAAGCACTGTAAGGTAACCAGAGTGGGGTAAGCACTGTAAGGTAACCAGAGTGGGGTAAGCACTGTAAGGTAACCAGAGTGGGGTAAGCACTGTAAGGTAACCAGAGTGAGGTAAGCACTGTAAGGTAACCAGAGTGTGGTAAGCACTGTAAGGTAACCAGAGTGAGGTAAGCACTGTAAGGTAACCAGAGTGAGGTAAGCACTGTAAGGTAACCAGAGTGGGGTAAGCACAGCCTGAGAGTTGTAGGGGGAAGCAGACCAGGGGCGGCTGGGTGTCCCGGGGGGAGAGGCGGTAGTGGCTCTGTGAACCATCCATGGTGGAGTGTCTCTTCCCCCCCCCCCCCTCCAGCTCTCCCCGGGATAATATCCAGGCCAGACACTCACCCTCCGACGTCAACATTAAGGGACCTCCACTCCCCCCCCCCCCCAGCTCTCCCCGGGATAATATCCAGGCCGGACACTCACCCTCCGACGTAAACATTAAGGGACCTCCACCCCCCCCCCCCAGCTCTCCCCGGGATAATATCCAGGCCAGACACTCACCCTCCGACGTCAACATTAAGGGACCTCCACCCCCCCCAGCTCTCCCCGGGATAATATCCAGGCCGGACACTCACCCTCCGACGTCAACATTAAGGGACCTCCACTCCCCCCCCCCCCCAGCTCTCCCCGGGATAATATCCAGGCCGGACACTCACCCTCCGACGTCAACATTAAGGGACCTCCACTCCCCCCCCCCAACTCTCCCCGGGATAATATCCAGGCCGGACACTCACCCTCCGACGTAAACATTAAGGGACCTCCACCCCCCCCCCCCAGCTCTCCCCGGGATAATATCCAGGCCAGACACTCACCCTCCGACGTAAACATTAAGGGACCTCCACCCCCCCCCAGCTCTCTACCGGGATAATATCCAGGCCAGACACTCACCCTCCGACGTAAACAATAAGGGACCTCCACTCCCCCCCCCCCCAGCTCTCCCCGGGATAATATCCAGGCCAGACACTCACCCTCCGACGTAAACATTAAGGGACCTCCACTCCCCCCCCCAGCTCTCCCCGGGATAATATCCAGGCCAGACACTCACCCTCCGACGTAAACATTAAGGGACCTCCACCCCCCCCCCCAGCTCTCCCCGGGATAATATCCAGGCCAGACACTCACCCTCCGACGTAAACATTAAGGGACCTCCACCCCCCCCCCAGCTCTCCCTGGGATAATATCCAGGCCAGACACTCACCCTCCGACGTAAACAATAAGGGACCTCCACTCCCCCCCCCCAGCTCTCCCCGGGATAATATCCAGGCCTGACACTCACCCTCCGACGTAAACATTAAGGGACCTCCACTCCCCCCCCCAGCTCTCCCCGGGATAATATCCAGGCCAGACACTCACCCTCAGACGTAAACATTAAGGGACCTCCACCCCCCCCCAGCTCTCCCCGGGATAATATCCAGGCCAGACACTCACCCTCCGACGTCAACATTAAAGGACCTCCACCCCCCCCCAGCTCTCCCCGGGATAATATCCAGGCCAGACACTCACCCTCCGACGTAAACATTAAGGGACCTCCACCCCCCCCCCAGCTCTCCCCGGGATAATGTCCAGGCCAGACACTCACCCTCCGACGTCAACATTAAGGGACCTCCACTCCCCCCCCCAGCTCTCCCCGGGATAATATCCAGGCCAGACACTCACCCTCCGACGTCAACATTAAGGGACCTCCACTCCCCCCCCCCCCAGCTCTCCCCGGGATAATATCCAGGCCGGACACTCACCCTCCGACGTAAACATTAAGGGACCTCCACCCCCCCCCCAGCTCTCCCCGGGATAATATCCAGGCCAGACACTCACCCTCCGACGTAAACATTAAGGGACCTCCACCCCCCCCCCCAGCTCTCCCCGGGATAATATCCAGGCCAGACACTCACCCTCCGACGTAAACATTAAGGGACCTCCACTCCCCCCCCCAGCTCTCCCTGGGATAATATCTAGGCCGGACACTCACCCTCCGACGTAAACATTAAGGGACCTCCACTCCCCCCCCCAGCTCTCCCCGGGATAATATCCAGACCAGACACTCACCCTCCGACGTAAACATTAAGGGACCTCCACTCCCCCCCCCCCAGCTCTCCCCGGGATAATATCCAGGCCAGACACTCACCCTCCGACGTAAACATTAAGGGACCTCCACTCCCCCCCCCCCAGCTCTCCCTGGGATAATATCCAGGCCGGACACTCACCCTCCGACGTAAACATTAAGGGACCTCCACTCCCCCCCCCCAGCTCTCCCCGGGATAATATCCAGGTCAGACACTCACCCTCCGACGTAAACATTAAGGGTCCTCCACCCCCCCCCCCAGCTCTCCCCGGGATAATATCCAGGCCAGACACTCACCCTCCGACGTAAACATTAAGGGACCTCCACCCCCCCCCCCAGCTCTCCCCGGGATAATATCCAGGCCAGACACTCACCCTCCGACGTAAACATTAAGGGACCTCCACCCCCCCAGCTCTCCCCGGGATAATATCCAGGCCAGACACTCACCCTCCGACGTAAACATTAAGGGACCTCCACCCCCCCCCCCAGCTCTCCCCGGGATAATATCCAGGCCAGACACTCACCCTCCGACGTAAACATTAAGGGGACCTCCACTCCCCCCTCCCCCCCCGCTCTCCCCGGGATAATATCCAGGCCAGACACTCACCCTCCGACGGAAACATTAAGAGACCTCAACCCCCCCCCCCCCAGCTCTCCCCGGGATAATATCCAGGCCAGACACTCACCCTCCGACGTCAACATTAAGGGACCTCAACCCCCCCCCCCAGCTCTCCCTGGGATAATATCCAGGCCAGACTCTCACCCTCCGACGTCAACATTAAGGGACCTCCACCCCCCCCCCCCCCCAGCTCTCCCCGGGATAATATCCAGGCCAGACACTCACCCTCCGACGTCAACATTAAGGGACCTCCACCCCCCCCCAGCTCTCCCTGGGATAATATCCAGGCCTGACACTCACCCTCCGACGTAAACATTAAGGGACCTCCACACCCACCCACCCCCCCAAGCTCTCCCCGGGATAATATCCAGGCCAGACACTCACCCTCCGACGTCAACATTAAGGGACCTCAACCCCCCCCCCCCCCAGCTCTCCCTGGGATAATATCCAGGCCAGACACTCACCCTCCGACGTCAACATTAAGGGACCTCAACCCCCCCCCCCCCAGCTCTCCCTGGGATAATATCCAGGCCAGACACTCACCCTCCGACGTAAACATTAAGGGGACCTCCACTCCCCCCCCCCGCTCTCCCCGGGATAATATCCAGGCCAGACACTCACCCTCCGACGGAAACATTAAGGGACCTCAACCCCCCCCCCCCCAGCTCTCCCTGGGATAATATCCAGGCCAGACACTCAGCCTCCGACGTAAACATTAAGGGACCTCCACTCCCCCCCCCCAGCTCTCCCTGGGATAATATCCAGGCCAGACACTCAGCCTCCGACGTCAACATTAAGGGACCTCCACCCCCCCCCCCCAGCTCTCCCCGGGATAATATCCAGGCCAGACACTCACCCTCCGACGTCAACATTAAGGGACCTCCACTCCCCCCCCCCCAGCTCTCCCTGGGATAATATCCAGGCCAGACACTCACCCTCCGACGTAAACATTAAGGGACCTCCACTCCCCCCCCCCCAGCTCTCCCTGGGATAATATCCAGGCCAGACACTCAGCCTCCGACGTCAACATTAAGGGACCTCCACTCCCCCCCCCCAGCTCTCCCCGGGATAATATCCAGGCCAGACACTCACCCTCCGACGTCAACATTAAGGGACCTCCACTACAATAAACAATACAATACCAACCTTCTGGTCCCTCCAGGCAGTCAATTAGACTCACCACCCTTGAAGCTCCTCTTGTCCTCTTATCTCTATATTCCTTCTTTATTACTTCTTCAACACAAGTACACAAAATAAATGATGTAAACATACACAACCAAAAATGATGAAAGGGGAAGTATGAATATACAAAAGGCAGACAATTGTTTATTTTGAGAAATTGTTAAGTTTGTTTCTGAACTCTTAAGGCAACAAGCTCGACAAATTGACTCCTAATTTTTCCATCACATGTCAAGCAATTGAGAGTGGAAAGGATTGCAACATTATCTACCGTGACCTTTGAAAATACTTTGATACTGTTCTTTACGAAAGACTAATTAGAAAGATGGAGGCACAAGGTGTTAGGGAGATTATCCTAAGACTCTAATTAGCAAGAAGTCTATTGAGCTTAGTTTTTAAAATGAAGGAAAGAGTGCTGATGCAGTTTAATTCTGACAAATATTGGGTTCAGAACCTAGGTACTGATGCCAGAATTACCATATATAAGCTGCACAATGTTCAAATTGTCATAAATGAATGCAAAAAAAATCAGAGTAAAATGACTGGTAATCATAAGGTAAAAAAAAAGTTTATGGATATATATTTAAAATAAACATATAAGGATACTGGGATTCATGTCTATAGAGCCATTAGCATTAATAGTTCATTTTATTCTTCAAGTACATTGTGCCCTTGTTACATCCCATTGAAAATATACATCCATGTATATGTAACAAATATACTTGTTTCATCCCATTGAAATTTCATGCTGGAGACGCATACTCCATGATTGGTCTGACATATGTAGTATACAAAGTTCTGAATGATTCCTTAAACAAGTTTCTAAAGGTCGTTTATATGTTGGCCAACCTGGCATATGCCGCTGATGTTGTTGGAAATTTCCAACAGTTATTCTCATCCCTAACACAACAGGATGTTTTTCCTGTATTAGGCATCATGCGCATCTAATGTTCATTTAATAATCCTTAATACAACAGGATGTATTTCCTGTATTAAGCGTAATAATTAACTAACACTACTAATACGTAGTTTAGTATTGTAGAATTTTCTGTATTAGGTTGTGGAACGTCATGTAATTTCTCCTAGAATTGTGTAGTGTTGCGTCAGCCACACACGGGAGATAAAATTTCCACATACCTGTAGATCTAACACTAATGTAACCATTTATTTTCCTTTATTAGGAATAATAATTTAGTAATAGGTTTACTTTTAGTATACAATAGTTTACTGGAATTTCTTTACTCAGCTTAATCGCTGTTCCAGTAAATCATATCATAATCTAACATCATTTCCACCACCAAGCCCGTATTGTTTTATTTGTGCCGTCTACATTAACTGACGTGCACTGTGAGAATTAAACATCACCGCATAGAGAATTTATCTAAACCATCAAGAGTGTTCATACACGCCCCCTTCCCTATTTAGCGTTAATAAGTAAATATAATTTATGCTCGAATCCTCACGGTGAGCTATTGCGCATGCGCGACTTTGGGGAAGGAGGGCAACCCGTTCTCGCACTTTCTTACAGTCAATATTGACTTATTAAATATGTGCATATGTGACATACTAATCTATTGTGAATATTTTAGTTTACCTTGAAAAGCTTCATAGAAAACACCGACCTTACCTAACCTTCTTAGTATGTTAAGATAAGCATCTTATTGCTTCGTAATTACAATTATTACTTAACCTATACCTATAATAGGTTAAGTAATAATTGTAATTACAAAACAATAAGATGCTTATTTTAACATACTAAGAAGGTTAGGTAAATGATGCCATAGACCTATAATAGGTATATATAACTATAACCTATAATATAATATAACCTATACCTATAATAGATTAAATAATAATTGTAATTACGAAGCAATAAGATGCTTATCTTAACATACTAAGAAGGTTAGGTAAGGTCGGTGTTTTCTATGAAGCTTTTCAAGGTAAACTAAAATATTCACAATAAATTAGTATGTCGCATATGCATGCATTTAATAAGTCAGTATTGACTATACGAAAGTGCGAGAACAGGTTGATGAGGGAGAGGACTCATGCCATATTCGCGATCAACAAGTGGTGCTCCGAAACGGTCCAACAAATCTTACCATCCTGCAGACATCTTTACATCCTTAGACGTTAGATTGAGGACGCAGCTTACCAGAATCACGGACACCAGTTCGGCAGGCATTTTTACCTCATTTGTTCTATTTAACGAGCTCTTAAATAAAATCATGTAGGTGCCATGTCGTTATGATGTGGGCGTAAAAAATAATCCCATGTAAGTGCAGCTCTTTCCCCTCCAAATATTTAGATATTACCGTATACGTGTGTGAATACTAGTTTGGAAGTGGAAATTATGGAATTATCATTATTGCAGCATGGTGCAACACTCTTGAGGAAGCGTATGACCTCCATACCCTCACGTGCGCCAAGTAACACTATCTCAAACTTTTTCCACCCTGGCGTACAGTGGACTGCATCTACGTCCCCTGTCACAGCTGAGACATAATCAGTTTTCATTGTAGATAGTACCTTATTATTCAGAGTCCATATACATATATCTATATATCTGATACTGCCATTTATGCATTATAAATCTTCCCATTGCAGTAGTATTTCTTGTATTACATATTTTACTCATTATCTGTGTGTGTGCATATCATACTTATTATTATTATTGCATAATATATGTTCCACATAGCTTAATCTCATAGAATATCCCCCCCCAAATGTGTTATGGGAGGCTGGCTCTAGAATTATAATTTTTACAGTCATTGCTTAATTAATAGAATCTATTTATATAATCATAGACCTTTAAGTCACTGATTTTCTCATTTAATTACTCATTCTGGTCCTTCGAGCTATCTTAGAATTTATCATTATTTTACATTCATATAATTATACATTTTCTTAGCATTATACTGGAGCCAGATTTCCCCACAGATGTTATCCTCTTGTTATGGGCTTCAAGGGACAGGTCTGGCGTGATATCAACCCCCAGGTGTTTCTCTATGACTCATGGAGTATTTCATTTCCCAAATAATAACTTATATCTGGTCTCCTGCTCTCTACAACTATCTTCATTACATTACATTTGCTTGGGTTAAACTCTAACAACCATTTATTCGACCATTCCTTCAGCTTGTCTAGGTCTTCTTGAAGCCTCAAGCTGTCCTCCTCTGTCTTAATCCTTCTCAGAATTTTGGCATAGTCAGCAAACATTGAGAGGAATGAGTCTATACCCTCTGGGAGATCATTTACGTATATCAGAAACAGGATAGGTCCGAGTACAGAGCCATGTACTCACCTAATTGTGCTTGCGGGGGTTGAGCTTTGGCTCTTTGGTCCCGCCTCTCAACTGTCAATCAACTGGTGTACAGATTCCTGAGCCTACTGGGCTCTATCATATCTACATTTGAAACTGTGAATGGAGTCAGCCTTCACCACATCACTTCCTAGTGCATTCCATTTATTAACTACTCTGACACTGAAAAAATTCTTTCTAACGTCTCTGTGGCTCATCTGGGTACTAAGTTTCCACCTGTGTCCCCCTTGTTCGTGTCTCACCCGTGCTGAAGAGTTTGTCTTTGTCCACCCTGTCAATTCCCCTGAGAATTTTGTAGATGGTTATCATGTCTCCCCTTACTCTTCTGTTTTCCAGGGATGTGAGGTTCAGCTCCTTTAGCCTTTCCTCGTAGCTCAATCCTCTCAGTTCCGGGACGAGCCTGGTGGCATACCGCTGAATCTTCTCTAACTTTGTCTTGTGTTTAACTAGGTATGGACTCCAGGCTGGAGCTGCATACTCCAGGATTGGTCTTACATAAGTGGTATACAGAGTTCTGAAAGATTCGTTACACAAGTTTCTAAAGGCAGTTCTTATGTTGGCCAGTCTAGCATATGCCGCTGATGATATTCTTTTGATGTGGGCCTCTGGGGACAGGTTCGGTGTGATATCAACCCTCAGGTCTTTCTCTCTATTTGACTCTTGCAGGATTTCACCTCCCAGATGATACCTTGTGTTCAGCCTCCTGCTCCCTTCGCCTAATTTCATCACCTTACACTTTCCCGAGTTTAACTTTAGCAGCCATTTTCTAGACCATTCCTCCAGTTTATCCAGGTCATCCTGTAGTCTCTGTCTATCTTCATCCGTCTTGATTCTTCTCATAATTTTTGCATCATCAGCAAACATTGAGAGGAATGAGTCTATACCCTCCGGAAGATCGTTCACATATATTAGAAACAGGATGGGTCCAAGTACTGAGCCCTGTGGAACTCCGCTGATGACATCTCGCCACTCTGATGTCTCCCCCCTCACCGTTACTCGCTGTTTCCTGTTGCTTAAGTACTCCCTTATCCACTGGAGCACCTTCCCTTTTACTCCTGCCTGTTGCTCCAACTTTTTTAACAGCCTTTTATGGGGTACTGTGTCAAAGGCTTTTTGGCAATCCAGGAAAATGCAGTCGGCCCACCCTTCTCTTTCCTGCCTAATTTTTGTTGCCTGGTCATAAAATTCTATTAAACCTGTGAGGCACGATTTATCATCCCTGAACCCATGTTGGTGGTGCGTTACAAAGTTGCTTCCCTCCAGATGCTCTACGAGCCTTTTCCTCACGATCTTCTCCATCACCTTGCATGGTATACAAGTTAAGGAAACTGGCCTGTAATTCAGTGCCTCTTGCCTGTCACCCTTTTTGTGGGACTCCACTGGTGACTTCACGCCAATCTGAGGTCTCACCCCCTCACTATAACTCTCTGCTTCCTATTGCTTACGTACTCCCTTATCCACTGGAGCACCTTACCAGTTACTCCTGCCTGTCTCTCCAGCTTATGTACCAGCCTCTATGGTACTTGTGTACCATACAGGCTGTATCTTGTGTGTGTATATCTTGATGTATGAGTATCTTGTGTGTGTGTGTGCGCGTGTGTGTGTGTTTGTGTGTGTGTGTGTGTCTGTACTCACCTATTTGTGCTTGCGGGGGTTGAGCTTTGGCTCTTTGGTCCCGCCTCTCAACTTTCAATCAACTGGTGTATAGTTTCCTGAGCCTACTGGGCTCTATCATATCTACATTTAAAACTGTGTATGGAGTCAGCCTCCACCACATCACTGCCTAATGCATTCCATTTATTAACTACTCTGACACTGAAAAAGTTCCTTCTTTCGTCCCAGTGGCTCATGTGGGTACTCAGTTTCCACCTGTGTCCCCTTGTTCGCGTCCCGCCAGTGTTGAATAGTTTATCCTTGTTTACCCGGTCGATTCCCCCTGAGGATTTTGTAGGTTGTGATCATGTCCCTTCCCTTACTCTTTTGTCTTCGTGTCGTAAGGTGCATTTCCTGCAGCCTTTCCTCATAACTCATGCCTCTTAGTTCTGGGATAAGTCTAGTAGCATACCTTTGGACTTTTTCCAGCTTCGTCTTGTGCTTGACAAGGTACGGGCTCCATGCTGGGGCCGCATACTCCAGGATTGGTCTTACATATGTGGTGTACAAGATTCTGAATGATTCCTTACACAGGTTTCTGAACGCTGTTCTGATGTTAGCCAGCCTCGCATATGCTGCAGACGTTATTCTTTTTATTCGTGTGTGTGTGTCTGTACTCACCTATTTGTACTCATCTAATAGTGCTTGCGGGGGTTGAGCTCTGGCTCTTTGGTCCCATCTCTCAACTGTCAATCAACAGGTGTACAGGTTCCTGAGCCTACTGGGCTCTATCATATCTACTTCTAAAACTTTGTATGGAGTCAGCCTCCACCACATCACTTCCTAATACATTCCATTTGTCAACCACTCTGACACAAAAAAAAGTTCTTTCTAATATCTCTGTGGCTCATTTGGGCGCTCAATTTCCACCTGTGTTCCCTGGTGTGTGTGCCCCTTGTGTTAAATAGCATGTCCTTATCTACCCTATCAATTCCTATGAGCATCTTGTATGTGGTGATCATGTCCCCCCTAATTCTTCTGTCTTCCAGCGACGTGAGGTTTAACTCCCGTAGTCTCTCCTCTTAGCTCATACCTCTCAGCTCGGGTACTAGTCTGGTGGCAAACCTTTGAACCTTCTCCAGTTTAGTCTTATGCTTGACTAGTGTTGGAAATTTCCAACACATAATCACTAACATTTAGTACTTTAAGAAGAATTCTTGTACTATTATATTTTACAAATACTTCTAACCAGTTGTGTAATAACATTAGTTCATACTATTCTGCGACGTAATTCTGCCAAAGTGTCCAAGTATACATGTCGTGTCGCGTCAGCCAGCCAGGCACAGGCAATATTTTACACATATTAATAGATCGAGTAGAATCCAGCCTCATTTACCTTTCTTTATTGAGGATAATCGCTTATTAATAAGTTTACCTTTATTTATTATTACCGTTTACTGGAATTAATTTATTCCGCTAGATTAGCTGTTCCAGTGAATAATATTATAAGGCAAATAATTTCCACTCTAACTCTTTCTAGTTCATTTAACGTTATCTAAATTAATTAACATTCAATACGAGAAAATATGTTATCGCCTAATACATTTATTTATGACATATATATTCATCATTCCCATTTCCTTCCACATTCAATATTAAATGAATAATATAATTTATACTCTGGATCCCAACTCTGGGAGCTACTGCGCATGCGTCACCCGAGAGGAAGGAGACTCGCCATTTTACACCAGCTGGCAGCAAGGAGTTCCGAAGCGGCCCGACAATAATCTTACAATTCTGCAAGCATCCGTACTTCCCAGGACATCAGGCCGAGGGCGCAGCTTACCCAAATCACAGACACCAAGTTCGGCAAGGCATTTCACCTCATTAGTACTCAGTTAGGTCTATTTGATACGTAAATGTTGGTGCCCTGACGTGATGCTGCAGGCGTTAGTCTAACATCCATGTGAGCACAGCTTCTACCCCTCCAGTCATTTTAGATCTTGCGTTTAAATGCGTGAATACAAGTTTGGAGTTGAAATTATAGAAGTGTTACATTTCAGCGTGGTGTATTTCAGCTGAGGAGGCGTGTGACTGTCTCCATGCTCACGTGTTCCAAGGATTACAATCTCAGGGTTGGTTTCAACATGTTGTAGAGGCTGGACGCGATCTACGTTCCTCCTTAACAGCTGAGACAATTCCGATCATATATTGTAGTAGTAGTCTTTATTATTGAGTCAATTAATTTTCATCTATTAGCATATTAATTATATATGTGATTTATTAATCGATATGCATTAATATTTCAATATTTTATTAACTGATGCATATTAACATTATAATATTTTTAAAGGAAGTGTATTAACTTCTTATGATTATTGAATTACTTTAATTTATATTTACTAATTAACCCCCCAATGAGAGGAATGAGTCTATACTCTCCGGGAGATCCTTTACGTATATCAGAAACAGGATAGGACCAAGTACAGAGCCCTGAGGGACTCCACTGGTGACTTCACGCCAATCTGAGGTCTCATCCCTCACTGTAACTCTCTGCTTCCTTTTGCTTAGGTACTCCCTTATCCACTGGAGCACCTTACCAGTAACTCCTGCCTGTCTCTCCAGCTTATGTACAAGCCTCTTATGGGGTACTGAGTCAAAGGCATTCCGACTGTCCAAGAAAATGCAGTTCGCCCAGCCTTCTCTTTCTTGCTTAATCTTTGTCACCTGATCGTAGAATTCCATTAAGCCTGTAAGGCAAGATTTACCCTCCCTGAGCCCATGTTGGCGATTTGTCACGAAGTCCCTTCTCTCTAGATGTGTTACTAGGTTTTTTCTCACGATCTTCTCCATCACCTTGCATGGTATACAAGTCAAGGACACTGGCCTGTAGTTCACTGCCTCTTGTCTGTCACCCTTTTTGTATATTGGGATCACATTAGCAGTCTTCCATATTTCTGGTAGGTCTCCCATCTCCAGTGACCTACTATACACTATGGAAAGTGGCAAGCAAAGTGCCTCTGCGCACTCTTTCAATACCCATGGGGAGATCCCGTCTGGACCAACAGCCTTTCTCACACTCAGATCGAACAGGTGTCTCTTGACCTGATCTCTCCTAATTTCGAACCCTTCCAAGGCCGCCTGGTTTACTGCCCCCTCTCCTAGCACAGTGACCTCTCCTTGTTCTATTGTGAAGACCTCCTGGAACCTCTTGTTGAGTTCTTCACACACCTCTTTGTCATTCTCTGTATACCTGTCCTCGTCTGTTAAAAGTTTCATTACCTGTTCTTTCACTGTTGTTTTCCTCCTGATATGAGTGTGGAGTAGCTTTGGTTCGGTCTTGGCTTTGCTTGCTATATCATTTTCATAATTTTTCTCTGTTTACACTAGTAACATACTCGTTCCTAGTTCTCTGGCGTCTCTCTCTCTGCTTTCTGATGTTCTGATATTTCGGAAGTTCCTCCACGCCGTTTTGTTCAGTTCTTTTGCTTCCATACATGCCCTATTAAACTATGGATTCTTCTTTTGCTTCTCGGATTTTTCCTTTTGGGCCGGGATGAACCTGTTTACTGCCTTCTGAGACTTTTGGGTTACATAGTCCATAATGTCTTGTACAGACTGAGCTCTCAGGTCTGTGCTCCTTGGTATATCCCTTAGGAAACTTCTCATCTTCTCATAATTTCCCTTTCGTTATGCCAGCCTTTTGTTTCCTAGTTATTTTCGGGGGAGATAAATCCTAGCTCTACCAGGTACTCAAAGATCAATACAGTGTGATCACTCATTCCCAAGGGTGCTTCCAACTTAACTTTCCTTATATTCCACTTATTTAGGGTAAATATCTGATCAAGAAAGGCTGGTTTATCTTCCCCTCTCATTCTTATCGGTCCCTTGATGTGTTGGCTTCCAATGTATCTTCCCATGGTTGAAGTGTCCCATGATTAGTGGTCCAGATCCATTCCTGCTAGCGAAAGAAGCTGCTCTCTCTATTATGTTAATGGTGGCCATGTTGTTTCTATCATATTCCTGTCTGGGTCTTCTGTCATTTGGTGGGGGGTTATATATGACTACAACTATAATTTTTTGTCCTCCAGTTGCTATGGTGCCTGATATGTAGTCGCTGTAACCTTCACAGCCCTGAATAACCATCTCCTCAATACCGCAGCCTTTTCTTACCAGCAGAGCTACACCACCTCCTCCTCCTCTTCCTTCTCTCGCTTTCCCCACAACACAGTAGTCCAGTGGGAACACTGCAGTTGTTATGGTTTTCATTAGCTTTGTTTCTGTGAGTGCTCTTATGTCTGGGGTTTCTTTTAGTACCTATTCTCCAAGTTCATTTGCTTTATTCGTAATCCCATCTGTGTTAGTGTACATTGCCTTGAGGCTCACTTTCTTCTGTCTCTTCTCATATCCCCTTCTTGGTGAGCGTTCTTCTGATGGGGGAAGCTGTTCCATGGGTGTGAGGATTTTGTGAACTCACCTAGTTGTGCTTGCGGGGGTTGAGCCTTGTCTCTTTGATCCCACTTCTCAACCGTCAATCAACTGGTGTACAGATTCCTGAGCCTACTGGGTTCTATCATACCTATATTTGAAACTGTGTATGGAGTCAGTCTCCACCACATCACTTCCTAATACATTCCATTTGTTAACTACTCTGAGACTGATAAAATTCTTTCTAACGTCTCTGTGGCTCATCTGGGTACTAAGTTTCCACCTGTGGTCCCCTTTGTTCATGTTCCACCCGTGCTGAATATTTTGTCTTTGTTCACCCTGTCAATTGCCCTGAGAATTTTGTTGGTGGCTATCATGTCTCCCCCTTACTCTTCTGTTTTCCAGGGACGTGAGGTTCAGCTCCTTTAGCCTTTCCTCGTAGCTCATTCCTCTCAGTTCTGGGACGAGTCTGGTGGCATACCGCTGAATCTAATCTAATTTTGTCTTGTGTTTAACTAGGTATGGACTCCAAGCTGGAGCCGCATATTCCAGGATTGGTCTGACATAATTGGTATACAGGGTCCTGAACGATTCCGTACACAAGTATCTAAAGGCAGTTCTTATGTTCGCCAATCTACCATATGCCGCTGATGATATCCTTTTGATGTGGGCCTCTGGGGACAGGTTCGGTGTGATATCAACCCCTAGATCTTTCTCTATTTGACTCTTGCAGGATTTCACCTCCCAGATGGTACCTTGTGTTCAGCCTTCTGCTCCCTTCACCTAATTTCATTATTTTACACATTCCTGAGTTGAATTTTAGCAGCCATTTTCTAGACCATTCCTCCAGTTTGTCCAGTTCATCTTGTAGTCTCTATCTCCGTCTGTCTTGATTCTTATATTTTTTGTATCATCAGCAAACATTGAGAGGAATGAGTCTAAACCCTCTGGAAGATCGTTTACATATATTAGAAACAAGATGGGACCAAGTACTGAGCCCTGTGGGACTCCGCTGGTAACGTATCGCCACTCTGATGTCTCCCCTCTCACAGTTACTCGCTGTTTCCTGTTGCTTAGATACTCCCTTATCCACTGGAGCACCTTTCCTTTTACTCCTGCCTGTTGCTCCAACTTTTTTAACAGCCTTTTATGGAGTACTGTGTCAAAGGCTTTCTGGTAGTCCAAGAAAATGCAGTCTGCCCACCCTTCTCTTTCTTGCCTATTATTTTTGCCTGGTCATAGAATTCTATTAAACCTGTGAGGCACGATTTACCATTCCTGAACCCATGTTGGTGGTGCGCTACAAAGCTAATTTCCCTCCAGATGCTCTACGAGCCTTTTCCTCACGATCCTCTCCATCACCTTGAATGGTATACAAGTTAGGGAGACTGGTCTGTAGTTCAGTGCCTCTTGTCTGTCACCCTTCTTGTATATTGGGAATACGTTAGCTGTCTTCCAACTTTCCGGTAGGTCTCCTGTTTCAAGTGACCTGTTATACACCATTGAGAGTGGCACACTTAGATGCTTGGTGTGTATGTGTGCGTGCGTGCGTGTGTGTGTGTGTGTGTGTGTGTGTGTGTGTGTGTGTGTGTGTGTGTGTGTGTATGTGTGTGTGTGTGTGTGTGTGTGTGTGTGTGTGTGTGTGTGTGTGTGTGTACTCACCTAGTACTCACCTAGTTGTGTTTGCAGGGGTTGAGCTCTGGCTCTTTGGTCCCGCCTCTCAACTGTCAATCAACAGGTGTACAGGTTCCTGAGCCTATTGGGTTCTATCATATCTACACTTGAAACTGTGTATGGAGTCAGCCTCCACCACATCACTTCCTAATGCATTCCATTTGTCAACCACTCTGACACTAAAAAAGTTCTTTCTAATATCTCTGTGACTCATTTGGGCGCTCAGTTTCCATCTGTGTCCCCTTGTGCGTGTGCCCCTTGTGTTAAATAGCCTGTCTTTATCTACCCTATCAATTCCCTTGAGAATCTTGAATGTAGTGATCATGTCCCCCCTAACTCTTCTGTCTTCCAGCGAAGTGAGGTTCAATTCCCGCAGTCTCTCCTCGTAGCTCATACCTCTCAGCTCGGGTACTAGTCTGGTGGCAAATCTTTGAACCTTTTCCAGTTTAGTCTTATCCTTGACTAGATATGGACACCATGCTGGGGCTGCATACTCCAGAATTGGCCTAACATATGTGTTATACAAAGTTCTGAATGATTCTTTACACAAATTTCTGAATGCCGTTCGTATGTTGGCCAGCCTGGCATATGCCGCTGATGTTATCCTCTTGATATGTGCTGCAGGAGACAGGTCTGGCGTGATATCAGCTCCCAAGTCTTTTTCTTTTTCTGACTCCTGAAGGATTTCCTCTCCCAGATGATACCTTGTATTTGGCCTCCTGCTCCCTACACCTATCTTCATTACATTACATTTGGTTGGGTTGAACTCTAACAACCACTTGTTCGACCATTCCTTCAGTTTGTCTAGGTCTTCTTGAAGCCTCAAACAGTCCTCTTCTGTCTTAATCCTTCTCATAATTTTGGCATCATCTGCAAACATTGAGAGAAATGAATCCATACCCTCCGGGAGATCATTTAAATATATCAGAAACAAGATAGGACCGAGTACAGAGCCCTGTGGGACTCCACTGGTGACTTCACGCCAATCAGAGGTCTCACCCCTCACCGTAACTCTCTGCTTCCTATTGCTTAGGTACTCCCTTATCCACTGGAGCACCTTACCAGCTACACCTGCCTGTCTCTCCAGCTTATGTACCAGCCTCTTATGCGGTACTGTGTCAAAGGCTTTCCGACAATCCAAGAAAATGCAGTCCACCCAGCCCTCTCTTTCTTGCTTAATCTGTGTCACCTGGTCATAGAATTCTATTAAGCCTGTCAGGCAAGATTTACCCTCCCTGAACCCATGTTGTCGATTTGTCACGAAGTCCCTTCTCTCCAGATGTGCTACCAGGTTTTTTCTCACGATCTTCTCCATCACCTTGCATGGTATACAAGTCAAGGATACTGGCCTGTAGTTCAGTGCCTCTTGCCTGTCGCCCTTTTTGTATATTGGGACCACATTCGCCGTCTTCCATATTTCTGGTAGGTCTCCCGTCTCCAGTGACCTACTATACACTATGGAGAGTGGCTTGCAAAGTGCCTCTGCACACTCTTTCAGTACCCATGGCGAGATTCCGTCTGGACCAACAGCCTTTCTAACATCCAGATCCAGCAGGTATCTCTTGACCTCCTCTCTCGTAATTTCAAACTCTTCCAAGGCCGCCTGGTTTACGTCACTTTCTCCTAGCACAGTGACCTCACCTTGTTCTGTTGTGAAGACCTCTTGGAACCTCTTGTTGAGTTCATCACACACCTCTTTGTCATTCTCTGTATACCTGTCCTCGCCTGTTCTAAGTTTCACTACCTGTTCTTTCACTGTTGTTTTCCTTCTGATGTGACTGTGGAGTAGCTTTGGTTCGGTATTGGCTTTGTTTGCTATATCATTTTCATAACTTTTCTCTGCTTCTCTTCTCACCCTGACGTACTCATTCCTGGTTCTCTGGTATCTCTCTCTGCTTTCTGGTGTTCTGTTATTCCGGAAGTTCCTCCATGCCCTTTTGTTCAGTTTCTTTGCTTCCATACATGCCCTATTATACCATGGATTCTTCTTTTGTTTCTCGGATTTTTTATTTTGGGCCGGGATGTATCTGCTTACTGCCTCCTGACACTTTTGGGTTACATAGTCCATCATATCTTGTACAGACTTAGCTCTGAGGACTGTGTCCCAAAGTATTTCCCTTAGGAAGCTTCTCATCTCCTCATAATTTCCCTTTCGGTATGCCAGCCTTTTGTTTCCTAGTCCTTTTTCGGGGGGGATAATTCCGAGCTCTACCAGGTACTCAAAGTTCAATACACTGTGATCACTCATTCCCAAGGGTGCTTCCATCTTGACTTCCCTTATATCACACTCATTTAGGGTAAATATCAGATCAAGCATTGCTGGTTCATCCTCTCCTCTCATTCTTGTTGGATCCCTGATGTGCTGGCTTAGAAAGTTTCTTGTTGCCACGTCCAGCAGCTTAGCTCTCCATGTTTCTGGTCCTCCATGCGGGTCTCTGTTCTCCCAATCTATCTTCCCATGGTTGAAGTCTCCCATGATTAGTTGTCCAGATCCATTCCTGCTAGCAACAGAAGCTGCTCTCTCTATTATGTTCATGGTGGCCATATTGTTTCTATCATATTCCTGTCTGGGTCTTCTGTCATTTGGTGGTGGATTATATATGACTACGACTATAATTTTTTGCCCTCCAGTTTTTATTGTTCCAATTATGTAGTCACTGAAACCTTCACATCCCTGAACAGCCAACTCCTCAAAATCCCAGCCTTTTCTTACCAGCAGAGCTACACCACCCCCACCTCTTCCTTCTCTCTCTTTCCTCATAACATAATAGTCCTGTGGGAACACTGCATTTGTTATTGTTTTCGTCAGCTTTGTTTCTGTGAGAGCTATTATGTCTGGGTTATCCTCTAGTACCCATTCTCCAAGTTCATTTGCCTTATTTGTAATACCATCTATGTTAGTGTACATTGCCTTGAGGCTCACTTTCTTCTGTCTCTTCCCAAATCTCCTCCTTGGTGAATGTTCTGCTGGTAGAGGAAGCTGTGTCATGGGTGTGAGGATTTGTGAGGTGGATGCCAGGGTTGCAGAGGATACTGGGATGAGGGGTGGGGGTCAAGTGAAGGGGGAAGGACAGGAAGGGTATGGGGTGAACGGGGCAGGAGGACAGGAAGGAAAGGGGGGTTTTCTATGCAGAGGAGGGTGGTGGGGTTGCCCTCCCTGCTCGTGTTACTGGGTAGCTGGTTGTGGGTTCCCCCCTCGCCTCTGGGGGTGATGTGTTGGGAGCTGTGGTTTCCTGGTTTTCCCCTCTCGCCCTGCGCTTCTTCCTTGCTTCTGCCGCCATGGCCCTCTCCTCCCTCGTCATGTCCCTCTGGAGGAATACTTTTTTGAATTCCCCCACTTGTTGCAGGTGGTTTTTCTTTGTTAGAATCGTGTCCTTTGTGTTCTCGTTTGAAAACACTATCTTTAACACACGGTCTCGGTCTTTTTTGTACCAACCTAACCTGAAAACCTTCTCAATGCTATGCTCAGCCCCTTCCATGTCTAGTGCCTTCAGTATTTCATTCACTGCCGCTTTGTCCTTATCATTCCACTCTTTCCTATTAGAGCCTTCTGCTCTTTAATACCTACAGCTACCACTGCTCTTTTCCTTTCCAGCAGCTGGGTAGTGTAGCGTGCCGCTTCCTGTGAGGTGGCTGCTTTCATGGCTACCTCCATCACTGCAGACATTACTTCAGAGTTGTTTTTTTTTAGCATTTCTGCAAATGTTGTTTTTAATGTGACATTCTCTTCCAAAGTACTATTACCACCACCTCCCTGGGTGGTTATCTGAGTCTCAGCATCGATACTGTTCTCTTTGAGGGCTCTAATCTCCTCCTTTGCTGCTGTCAGCTCTCTTTTTAGGTTGCTTATTTCATTCTTCATTTCCTGCATCTCACTCTTGATGTCCTCCAGAAACTGGGCGAACATTTCCTTCATTTCGTAGCCGGAACTTTTCCCTGTTCCCCTGTTGCTTCTGGCTGTCATGCTTGACCCTGTTCCTAGTTGTGCCGTGATAGGATTCGTCAGACGGGCGTGTGTGTGTGTGTGTGTGTGTGTACACACCTAGTATCATGTCTCCCCTAACACTTCTGTCTTCCAATGTCGTGAGGTGCATTTCATGCAGCCTTTCCATACACTGTGTGTGTGTGATTGCGTGCGTGCGTGCGCAAAGACCTGATAGAAACAACTGTATGTATTGCGGACACGCTGCCTCTCTCCTTGTTGCAAGAAGGGCAATTGCTGCAACATGGGCTCCGACCTCTTCCTGGGAGCTGCTGTAAGCTCTGCCCTACACACCGACTTCCCTTCGCTGCCAGTCCTCACCCTAATGGTAGAAAATAATATTTTCCTCACACATGCTTTAGTGCGGCAAAGATGTTCCTAAAAAGTGTTTAATAAATTACATTATCACTAGGCTCATCGGTGTTGAAATGTTCCTGATAAATGTTTGCAGTAGTCTCCATAGTGTAATGTTATCATCAGCGGTACAAAGAGTACTTCAAAATTACTGTTGCCAAACTTAAAGAGCAAAATAAACTAGTACATTTTGCAAAAAATGTGTTATGTAACTGTCTTCATTCCTTATTTATTAGTTTAAAACTTCTTTCAAAACGTGAAACAATGATTGGACCTTTTAAAATGGGCACGTGTGCTTACCTGGTGTTACTGACCTACACATGATACACATATAAGATACACATATCATGGGCGCTTCCTCCTGATAGTTCGCTTCCCTTCCCAGCGTTGCTCTAACCTTCTCTTCATAGAGCTCTCCTTCCTCCAGGAACTGTGTGTTTATAGAGCTCTCCATCCTCCAGGAGCTGTGTGTTTATAGAGCTCTCCATCCTCCAGGAGCTGTGTTTATAGAGCTCTCCATCCTCCAGGAGCTGTGTGTTTATAGAGCTCTCCATCCTCCAGGAGCTGTGTGCTTATAGAGCTCTCCATCCAGGAGCTGTGTGTTTATAGAGCTCTCCATCCTCCAGGAGCTGTGTGCTTATAGAGCTCTCCATCCAGGAGCTGTGTGTTTATAGAGCTCTCCTTCCTCCAGGAGCTGTGTGTTTATAGAGCTCTCCTTCCTCCAGGAGCTGTGTGTTTATAGAGTTCTCCATCCTCCAGGAGCTGTGTGTTTATAGGGCTCTCCATCCTCCAGGAGCTGTGTGTTTATGGAGCTCTCCATCCTCCAGGAGCTGTGTGTTTATAGAGCTCTCCTTCCTCCAGGAGCTGTGTGTTTATAGAGCTCTCCATCCTCCAGGAGCTGTGTGCTTATAGAGCTCTCCATCCTCCAGGAGCTGTGTATTAATAGAGCTCTCCTTCCTCCAGGAGCTGTGTGTTTATAGAGCTCCCCCTCCTCCAGGAGCTCTGTGTTATTGTTCACACTGACGGCTCTATAGCTGGTGATAGGCTAGAGTCCTGGCTACCTGTCCTTGTTATTGTTACTGTGGTACTCTGTCACAGTAACGGTGATTACTGTGGTACAGTGGTTAATGTGGCGGTCACGCCTAACCCCAGCCCTGAGAGCAGCGGGTAGTGGTGGACCCACTAACCCCAGCCCTGAGAGCAGTGTGTAGAGGTCGACCCACTAACCCCAGCCCTGAGAGCAGCGTGGCTACATGAACCAGCACCACATGAACCAGCGTAGCCACATGAACCAGCGTGGCCACATGAACCAGCACCACATGAACCAGCACCACATGAACCAGCGTGGCCACATGAACCAGCGTGGCCACATGAACCAGCACCACATGAACCAGCCCCACATGAACCAGCACCACATGAACCAGCGTGGTCACATGAACCAGCACCACATAAACCAGCACCACATGAAGCAGCACCACATAAACCAGCACCACATGAACCAGCACCACATGAACCAGCACCACATGAACCACCACCACATGAACCAGCACCACATGAACCAGCACCACATGAACCAGCACCACATGAAGCAGCACCACATAAACCAGCACCACATGAACCACCACCACATGAACCACCACCACATGAACCACCACCACATGAACCAGCACCACATGAAGCAGCACCACATAAACCAGCACCACATGAACCAGCACCACATGAACCAGCACCACATGAACCAGCGTGGCCACATGAACCAGCGTGGCCACATGAACCAGCGTGGCCACATGAACCAGCGTGGCCACATGAACCAGCACCACATGAACCAGCACCACATGAACCAGCACCACATGAACCACCACCACATGAACCAGCGTGGCCACATGAACCAGCGTGGCCACATGAACCAGCACCACATGAACCAGCACCACATGAACCACCACCACATGAACCAGCACCACATGAACCAGCACCACATGAACCAGCACCACATGAACCAGCACCACATGAACCAGCACCACATGAACCAGCACCACATGAACCAGCACCACATGAACCAGCACCACATGAACCAGCACCACATGAACCACCACCACATGAACCAGCACCACATATACCAGCACCACATGAACCAGCACCACATGAACCAGCACCACATGAACCAGCGTGGCCACATGAAGCAGCGTGGCCACATGAACCAGCGTGGCCACATGAACCAGCACCACATGAACCAGCACCACATGAACCAGCACCACATGAACCACCACCACATGAACCACCACCACATGAACCAGCGTGGCCACATGAACCAGCGTGGCCACATGAACCAGCACCACATGAACCACCACCACATGAACCACCACCACATGAACCAGCACCACATGAACCAGCACCACATGAACCAGCACCACATAAACCACCACCACATGAACCAGCACCACATGAACCAGCACCACATGAACCACCACCACATGAACCACCACCACATATACCAGCACCACATGAACCAGCACCACATGAACCAGCACCACATGAACCAGCACCACATGAACCAGCACCACATGAACCACCACCACATGAACCACCACCACATGAACCAGTACCACATGAACCACCACCACATGAACCACCACCACATGAACCAGCACCACATGAACCAGCACCACATGAACCACCACCACATGAACCACCACCACATGAACCAGCACCACATGAACCACCACCACATGAACCAGCACCACATGAACCAGCACCACATGAACCACCACCACATGAACCAGCACCACATGAACCAGCACCACATGAACCACCACCACACGAACCAGCACCACATGAACCACCACCACATGAACCAGCACCACATGAACCAGCAACACATGAACCACCACCACATGAACCAGCACCACATGAACCAGCACCACATGAACCACCACCACATGAACCACCACCACATGAACCACCACCACATGAACCAGCACCACATGAACCACCACCACATGAACCAGCACCACATGAACCACCACCACATGAACCAGCACCACATGAACCAGCACCACATGAACCAGCACCACATGAACCAGCACCACATGAACCAGCACCACATGAACCAGCACCACATGAACCAGCTCCACATGAACCAGCACCACATCAACCACCACCACATGAACCACCACCACATGAATCAGCTCCACATGAACCAGCACCACATGAACCACCACCACATGAACCAGCACCACATGAACCACCACCACATGAACCAGCACCACCACCACATGAACCACCATCACATGAACCACCACCACATGAACCAGCACCACATGAACCACCACCACATGAACCAGCACCACATGAACCACCACCACATGAACCAGCACCACATGAACCACCACCACATGAACCAGCACCACATGAACCAGCACCACATGAACCACCACCACATGAACCACCACCACATGAACCAGCTCCACATGAACCAGCACCACATGAACCACCACCACATGAACCAGCACCACATGAACCAGCTCCACATGAACCAGCACCACATGAACCACCACCACATGAACCACCACCACATGAACCAGCACCACATGAACCACCACCACATGAACCAGCACCCCATGAACCAGCACCACATGAACCAGCACCACATGAACCACCACCACATGAACCACCACCACATGAACCACCACCACATGAACCAGCACCACATGAACCAGCACCACATGAACCACCACCACATGAACCACCACCACATGAACCAGCACCACATGAACCACCACCACATGAACCACCACCACATGAACCAGCACCACATGAACCACCACCACATGAACCACCACCACAACAATAACATCACCGTCGACGCAGCAGGAAGCGGGACTCTCTAGTAACGTTCCGTGTAGAGGGAAGTGAAGCAAGTGGGAGGTCTGAGGTGCCGGTCACGCTTAATGTTAGTGGCTTGTGTATGGTGCAGGTTAGAGCCCCGGGCTCTATATGACCATTGTGGCTTGTGTATGGTGCAGGTTAGAGCCCCGGGCTCTATATGACCATTGTGGCTTGTGTATGGTGCAGGTTAGAGCCCCGGGCTCTATATGACCATTGTGGCTTGTGTATGGTGCAGGTTAGAGCCCCGGGCTCTATATGACCATTGTGGCTTGTGTATGGTGCAGGTTAGAGCCCCGGGCTCTATATGACCATTGTGGCTTGTGTATGGTGCTGGTTAGAGCCCCGGGCTCTATATGACCATTGTGGCTTGTGTATGGTGCAGGTTAGAGCCCCGGGCTCTATATGACCATTGTGGCTTGTGTATGGTGCTGGTTAGAGCCCCGGGCTCTATATGACCATTGTGGCTTGTGTATGGTGCAGGTTAGAGCCCCGGGCTCTATATGACCATTGTGGCTTGTGTATGGTGCAGGTTAGAGCCCCGGGCTGTACATGACCATTGAGGCTTGTGTGTGGTGCAGGTTAGAGCCCCGGGCTCTATATGACCATTGTGGGTTGTATATGGTGCAGGTTAGAGCCCCGGGCTCTATATGACCATTGTGGCTTGTGTATGGTGCAGGTTAGAGCCCCGGGCTCTATATGACCATTGTGGGTTGTATATGGTGCAGGTTAGAGGCCCGAGCTCTATATGACCATTGTGGTTTGTGTATGGTGCAGGTTAGAGCCCCCAACCCGGGCTTTATATGACCATTGTGGCTTGTGTAAGGTGCAGATTAGAGCCCCGGGCTCTATATGACCATTGTGGCTTGTGTATGGTGCAGGTTAGAGCCCCGGGCTCTATATGACTATTGTGGCTTGTGTATGCTGCAGGTTAGAGCCCCCAACCCGGGCTCTATATGACCATTGTGGCTTGTGTATAGTGCAGGTTAGAGCCCCGGGCTCTATATGACCATTGTGGCTTGTGTATGGTGCAGGTTAGAGCCCCGGGCTCTATATGACCATTGTGGCTTGTGTATGGTGTAGGTTAGAGCCCCCAACCCGGGCTCTATATGACCATTGTGGCTTGTGTATGGTTCAGGTTAGAGCCCCAAACCCGGGCTCTATATGGCCATTGTGGCTTGTGTATGGTATAGGTTAGAGCCCCAAACCCGGGCTCTATATGACCATTGTGGCTTGTGTATGGTACAGGTTAGAGCCCCCAACCCGGGCTCTATATGACCATTGTGGCTTGTGTATGGTACAGGTTAGAGCCCCAAACCCGGGCTCTATATGACCATTGTGGCTTGTGTATGGTATAGGTTAGAGCCCCAAACCCGGGCTCTATATGACCATTGTGGCTTGTGTATGGTACAGGTTAGAGCCCCAAACCCGGGCTCTATATGACCATTGTGGCTTGTGTATGGTACAGGTTAGAGCCCCCAACCCGGGCTCTATATGACCATTGTGGCTTGTGTATGGTACAGGTTAGAGCCCCCAACCCGGGCTCTATATGACCATTGTGGCTTGTGTATGGTGCAGGTTATGCCTCGCTGCTGTCTTCATATTCTTCTCTTGGTCACACCTTTGATGGAAAATTTAAGATGTATACAAAAAGTATCTTCCCTTCATCTGCTTCTAGAGTCCCAGTAATATAATTGTTCTGTCTGGGAAGGGGTCAGGATAAGGATGTGGGATGGAACGGGGGGAAAGGGGGAATGATGCCCAACCACTTTGACGGGCGAAGATTGAACGCCGACCTGCATGAAGCTCTACCGTCCTGCCGGGCGGTAGAGCGACGGTGCAATAGAGAAGTATTGCAACCATACTTTCCCCGCCTCCGGGGGAAGTATGGTTGCAAAGCTAAAACTTAAAGGAATTGACGGAAGGGCACCACCAGGAGTGGAGCCTGCGGCTTAATTTAATTCGACCCAATTCTATGTTTGCCAAGAAAAGAAGTTTTGTCTAAAAGAAGTTCCTGTAAAACAGCCTAATAGGGGGGGGGGGGGTACAGGTGTTGCTAATAGTTACACTATTAGACTGTTTTACAGGAACTTCTTTTCGACGGCTCATAAAACGGAGGAAAGTGTCCTGAAGATATTGTTAATAGGAACGTTATCCCCACAGACACAAATTCCGATTGCATAGATAAATTTAATTTTCATAGATTTCGATATTTTTTTATTTAATTATTTTGTGTGGCATTGGATTGGAATTGAGCTGTGTTGTTTACCATACCATTCTTTTTGTAAATATAAGTATAGATGCCACACCTGTGACAGGTAAAAACATTTTTTTTTTGGGAAAACAAGGCCATCTGTAGCACATAAGAGCAACACATGCTATACTAAATATGTTACTATTCATTTCAATGTTTCCGATTTCATTGATAAATTGAATTTTCATAGATTTCGATTTATTTTCATTTTGATTGAATTAATTTGTGTGACATTGCGTTGGAATTGAGCTGTGTTGTTTACCACATCGTTCATTTCATGAGTATAGTTTATTTTGATTATTTTTTTTCACTTTTTTTCATTTTTTTTAACTCCTCTTATTTTTCAGTGATGGGAACATCAGATCATTTGGGAATGCATCAGACAAGCGAGTGTGAAATGGTGGGGAGGACGAGGGAGGACAGGAGTGGGGGATGGCGAGGAGGACAGGGGAAGGGGTAATGGTGGGGAGGACGAGGGGACAGGGAAGTGGTGGATGGTGGGGAGGGCGATGGGTCGAGGGTTGGAGGAAAAATGGTAAGGAGGACAAGGGGATAAGGGAGTGGGGAGTGATGGGGAGGACAAGGGGGATGGTGGAGTGGGAGATGGTGGTAAGGACAAGGGGATGGGTGAGAGGGGGAATGGTGGGGAGGACGAGGGGACGGGGGAGTGAGGAATGGTGGGGAGGACGAGGGGACGGGGAAGTGAGGAATGGTTAGGAGGACAAAGTAACGGGAGAGTGGTTGGGAGGACTAGGGGATGTGGAAGGGGGGGAATGATGGGGAGGACTGGGAGACAGGGCAAGATGGCTGTGGCTCATCAACGCACATGCTCTGGTGAGCCACAGTAGCGCATGGCCGGGTACAGCTAGTGATTAAATAAACATAAATATGATTTAATAACTTCCTCCCTGGTAATGACTAAATCATTCAATTTTCCTTATTGGCTACTTCCATAGATTGGTTCAAGTGTTGGTAAAATACAAAGTTCTCCTGTATACACGGGCACAAAATACTTATTTAGAATACCACATATTTCTTTGTCATTATCAGTTCCCTGACCTAACGCATTTGTCTAAGGATCCGTCTTCTCCCGGGACTCTGTTTGGTTTTTCTGGATGGACACTTTGGGGTGTGTTGTGCCTGGCTGGCTCTACACACTTCATAATATTGTTCTGGTTTTCTTATGTATTTTCTAACTGTTCTTGTGTAGTATAATGTCATAATGAGTTTTCTCTCTCTTCCTCTTTCTCAGAACATGAAATACTTACATACAATCAAAATTTGTTGTTCTTGTTCTTGTTTCTCTGATGCAAAGTAGTAGTTAGGTTGTAGCTGGATGAAGTTACGTTGTGTCAGAGGAATAACTTAAAAATTGGCAGTTAGCAGTCTATGGACAATCAAACCCCTATTTCAGATGATATAGCAGTCGTTGTCGCATTGTAAAGCGTGGCAAGGGTTCGACCTAGAACCCTTAATGACACTGACCATCTTGAGGTGTGTCACAAGCGTCTTAGCCTTCCTTCCTCGGACAGAGAAAAAAAAATGATATAGACTTTTACAGATATAGATCGTGATTTATATCTCTATATCCCAGCTAGGGGCTGTCTGTGCTAACCCCTTGGGGATGAGGGGGGGGGGGGGAGCTGTGACATACCAGGGGCGGTCTGTGCTAACCCCTTGGGGGGGGGGAGTTGTGACATACCAGGGGCGGTCTGTGCTAGCCCCTGGGGGGGGGGGAGCTGTGACATACCAGGGGCTGTCTGTGCTAGCCCCTTGGGGGGGAGGGGGGGAGCTGTGACATCCCAGGGGCTGTCTGTGCTAACCCCTTGGGGGGGGGAGCTGTGACATACCAGGGGATGTCTGTGCTAGCCCCTTGGGGGGGAGGGGGGAGCTGTGACATACCAGGGGCTGTCTGTGCTAACCCCCTTGGGGGGGAGGGGGGGAGCAGTGACATACCAGGGGATGTCTGTGCTAACCCCTTGGGGGGGGAGCTGTGACATACCAGGGGATGTCTGTGCTAGCCCCTTGGGGGGGAGGGGGGAGCTGTGACATACCAGGGGCTGTCTGTGCTAGCCCCTTGGGGGGGAGGGGGGAGCTGTGACATACCAGGGGCTGTCTGTGCTATCCCCTTGGGGGGGAGGGGGGAGCTGTGACATACCAGGGGATGTCTGTGCTAGCCCCTTGGGGGGGGGACCTGTGACATACCAGGGGCTGTCTGTGCTAGCCCCTTGGGGGGGAGGGGGGGAGCTGTGACATACCAGGGGCTGTCTGTGCTAACCCCTTGGGGGGAGGGGGGGAGCTGTGACATACCAGGGGATGTCTGTGCTAGCCCCTGGAGGGGGGGAGCTGTGACATCCCAGGGGCTGTCTGTGCTAGCCCCTGGGGGAGTTGGAGCTGTGACATCCCAGGGGCTGAGGGCCAGAAAATATTCGTAACAAACAAGCAATAAATTCTTCAAACATTAGCATATCCTCCACCCCCCCACACCGCCCCATCCCAAAGCCTTATGTTGAGCCTTCCCAGTGCTATATTGTCGTAATGGCTGGGCGCTTTCCCCTGATAGTTCCTTACCCTCTTGCATCTCGAGGATAAATATAACTATCAGAGTGTTCATGGTCATGATGAACACTTGTGAGAAGTGTTCATGGCCATGATGAACACTTGTGAGAAGTGTTCATGGCCATGATGAACACTTGTGAGAAGTGTTCATTGCCATAATGAACACTTGTGAGAAGTGTTCATGGCCATAATGAACACTTGTGAGAAGTGTTCATGGTCATAATGAACACTTGTGAGAAGTGTTCATGGCTATGATGAACACTTGTGAGAAGTGTTCATGGCCATAATGAACACTTGTGAGAAGTGTTCACAATGCGACAATGAACATGTGAGACAGGGGGGGGGGTTGTAGAGGTAAGGCAATATAGTCTTTAACACCGTCCTTGCACTGAACAATGGACGCTCGGGGATGTATTCTCTCCTCGGCTTTTATGCCCGTAATTGTCCTGAATATTGTTGCAAGATCTTCCGTCGCCAGCAACACTCCCGGGTGTAGTGTTGCGTGAAGGTGTTGGTGTGTTTGTGTTGTAATGATCTAGTCTTTTTCACATTTCAGTTCTTGTGCAAGACTGTCCTCCAGGAGTTGGTCATATCTCAGTGCTTCATTATGTTTTACTTTCACTACCAGATCATTAACACCAAAATGATGATACTAATCTCAGCTTACCTTACCATATTAATTTCTTGCTCTCTAGCTTCTGATTTAGTTCATCTCTGATCCACTTGGGGGCCTGACGGCTGGGGGTCTGACAGCTGAGTGGACAGCGCTCAGGATTTGTAGTCTTAAGGTACCAGGCGGAGGCGGAAACAAATGTGCAGAATTGCTTCACCCTCATACCAGTGTTCACCTAGCATAAAACAGATACCTATGAGTTAGACAGCTGCAACAGGCTGCTTCCTGGGAATAAGTAAGTAATTATCAAAAGAAGGCACCAAACCGGGAAGGCTATGAAGCACCATCAAATGTGCGGAATAATCAGAGGGCGCTAAATATCACCAAGGATGCCAATACGAGAACAGAAACGCATAAGGCGAACGATATCAAAAGTATCCGAGTCACCAAGAATTCTATTGAGGGACAGGCGACCACAAGGGGCAGTCGGAAAGCAAGACACACGCTCGTCCTGGAAGTCAGGACATTCAAGAAGGACATGCACGACCGTAAGAGGGACAATGCAACTAGGACAATAAGGAGCAGGGCGGCGCTCCATCAAGTGACCATGGGTTAAGCGAGTTTGGCCAATACGCAACCGCGCCAGAACTATTTCCCATCGCCGGTTATGGTGGTAGGAGGACGGCCATGAGGAAACACAACATTTAAGAGTACGTAGTTTGTTACCAGTAACAGACGACCAAGAAGCCTGCCAACGGGTAAGGATGGAGGAATGGATAACCGGGTAAAAGTCGGAATATGGAATACCTTTACGAAAGATGGGACAAGAGCGGACAGCTTCCTTGGCGGCAGCATCCGCACGCTCATTTAAAGACACACCAATATGGCTGGGAACCCAACAAAACTCAACCGACTTAAATTTACTGTGAACAAGAAACAGCGAATGCTGGATCTAGACAACTACTGGATGAACCGGATTAAAGGACCCGAGAGCCATGAGGGCACTACGAGAGTCAACAACAACTACAAAGGAAGACTGACAACGAGAAAGCAGGAGACGAAGAGCATAGAGAATAGCATAAAGTTCCGCTGTAAAGATGCTAGTCTCCGGAGGTAAGCGACACATATAAGTGCGATCAGGAAAAAAACAGAGAAGCCAACACCGTCCACAGACTTAGACCCATCGGTGAAGACAGAAACGGAGCGGGAGTGAGAAGAAAAGTGTTCAAGGAAAAGGCATTTTAGAACCGTAGGAGGGGTAAAAACTTTAGTGATGCTGGTCAAGGATGTACAAAACTGCGGAAGGGGGACTCTCCACGGGGGCAAAGAAGGAACAACACGAGAAGAAACATTAGAAACACGAACGAAAAGAGAATCCTGTAAACGAGATAACCGGACAGAAAGAGGGAGGTGGTGAAGAGGAACAGGAACTGCAGGAGGGGTAAAAGTTAAAGCACGACAGAGGCGAGAGGAAGGATGTTGTAAGGACCACGCAAGATAGCGAAGACAGTAGCGATCACGGCGGTCCTGAAGAGACAGGAAGCCAGTGTCAACATACAAGCTAAGGACGGAAGTCGAACGGAAGGCACCAGAACTGAGGCGCAACCCAGTATGGTGCAAAGCATCAAGATGGCGAAGAGTAGGAGAAGCAGACGAGTAAGCAGGGCACCCATAATCGAGCTTAGACAGGACGAGAGAGGAACGTAAAGCAAGGAGAGTGCGCCTATCCGGTCCCCAAGAAGTATGGGACAATACCCGAAGGAGGGTAAGGGTCTTAGAGCACTCAACACGGAGGTAAGAGATATGGGGAGACCAAGACAAACGAGTGTCAAGGAATAACCCCAAAAGCTTCGCGGAATCTTTGTACTCAAGGGGATGACCATAAAGTGACAAAGAGGGACGAAGAACGACCTGTTTCCGAGTAAAAGACATGGCACAAGTCTTAGAAGTAGAGAACTTGAAGACATGATTTGTGGCCCAAGACGACACGACATCAATTGCAAGTTGAAGCCGGCGCTGAAGGAGAGGCGAATCATCACCCTGACAGCAAAGGGTAAGATCATCGACATAGAGAACGGAGAAGACACCTGAAGGAAGAGAGGAAAGAAGACCATTGAGGGCAACCAGAAAAAGAATAGTGCTCAGAACACTACCCTGGGGCACACCTTCATATTGCTGAAAAGAGGCAGAGAGAGCGGTACCAAGGCGCACCCGAAAGGAACAACGAGAGAGGAAGCTGCGGAGAAAGAGAGGGAGATGACCACGAAGGCCAAAAGAATGAAGCTGGGATAGAATATGATATCGCCAAGTGGTGTCGTAAGCCTTTTCCAGGTCAAAAAGGACCGTAAGAACGGAGGTCCTCGCAGCAAAAGCAGTACGAATATAGACCTCCAAGTTCACCAGGACATGTCATGCTGCGGCACTTGCGGAAACCAAATTGAGAAGGGGATAGGAGGTGATGGTGTTCCAGGAACTACATCAGACGAACGTTAACCATACGTTCAAAGAGTTTGCAGACACAACTTGTGAGGGCAATAGGGCGAAAGTCCTTAGGGGAAGTTCCCAGAGACCCTGGTTTGCGAACAGGGAGGACAACAGCATCGAGCCAGTCCTCACGGACTGATGATGACTCCCAGATCCGATTATACAGACTCAGTAAATACTGAGACGTGCACGGAGGGAGATGTCGAAGCATCTCATAATGAATACCATCGGAGCCCGCCGCCGTAGAACTGCAGAGGGCCAGGGCAGAACGAAGTTCAGAGAGAGAAGGGATCGTTATAGGAAAGTCGAAGACGAGTGCAGAAATCTAAAGGACGAGACTCAAGGACAGGTTTACGAAGAAGGAAAGATTGTGGAAGATGAAGACCAGAGCTAACAGAAGAAAAGTGGGAACCCAGTTCGGTAGCGACCTGCAACGGGTCCGCCACAAGAGTCCCATGGAGGTGAAGGACCGGTGAAACATCAGGAACGAACCTCCCTTCTATCTTGCGGATACGCTTCCAGATCTGTGGCAGGGGAGTTTCAGATGTAATTGTGGAGACATAAGATACCCAACATTCACGTTTAGCCATATGGATGGCTCTATGGGCCACCGCACTCGCTTTCCGAAGAAAAGAAAAGAATCGGCCGTCTGCCGACGGCGTTGCCTCTTCCAGGCTGCACGCTTACAGCGGACAGCCCGAGCACAGTCTGCATTCCACCAGGGAACGCACTTCCGCGGACCCCGAGAGGAAGAGCAAGGAATAGAGTGGAGGGCAGCGTCGAAGACAGCGTTATGAAAAAGGAGGAGAGCGCGAGGGAGAGGCAAAAGGGAGAGGTCAGAGAGAGCAGCACTGAGGGTAAATAGGTTCCAGTCCGCTTTAGCAAACTGCCACCTAGGGAAGGAGAGGGAAGGACGAAAAGAGAAAAAGAAAACAAGGATGGGGAAATGGTCACTGCCATGGAGGTCATCAAGAACCTGCCACGTGAAATCTAAGTAAAGAGAAGAAGAGCAAAGAGAAAGATCAAGACAGAAAAGGGTGCGAGTCTGAGAGTCCAAATGAGTGGGCTCACCAGAATTCAGAAGAGACAGGGAAGAAGAGAGGCTAAACGGCTCAAGAAGACGACCTCGGGTATTCGTCAGAACATCACCCCAAAGAGAATGACGACAATTGAAATCACCCAGCAGGAGCACAGGCTTCAGCAAGGAGTCCAGGAGGTGTTTCAGATCAGGAAGAGAAAGCGGGACACTCGGGGGGAGATAAATGGAACAAACATTTCCCCACAAAGATACAAGCAGCAGAACAATGGAGAGGCGAAGGAAAAAGTAAGGGGACAAAGGGAATATCGGAGCGAATCAAGAGAGCAGAAGAATTAGGAGCCCTAGCAACAGCTGGGGGGGAGAAGAGAAAGGAAAGTATCGGCTCCTGGAGACAGACACAAAGGGGCGAAAGCCGCGAAATCAGAAGTTGGAGTTCGAGGAAATTGGCGTAATAACCTCGAACGTTCCATTGAAGAATAGACATCGACGAGAAGAGAAAGGACAGCAACAGAGAACAAGGAAGAAACAAAGGCGAAAGAGCAACATAGCATGTTAAAGAATATTAGGGTTGGGATCAGGGTCAGCAAAGTCAGGGTTAGGGGGCATGGGTAAACTGAGTAAAGACAGAGGGAAGGAAGCGGGAGAACAGACCAGAGGTGGGCGGGCGGGGTCCGGGAGGAGGAGGAGGAAGAGGAGGAGACAATGGAGAGGAGCAGTCAAGGACAGCAGCAGGAAGAGGCGAAGTAGAAAGACGGGAGCGCACCTCAGCATGGGCAGCAACCGAGATGGAAGTGGGAGCCAAATAAACCTCCATAGCAGGAACAGGGGGCGCAACCACCGAAATGGGAGGGGTAAGAGCGATAGAGGAAGAAGTAGGGGCCGAGGAAGAAAGCAAAACCTTCTTACCCGCCGGGGAGGAGGAAGGAGAGGAGCCAGGCTTACACTTCTGACTTAAAGAGACCAGTGTCCCAGCAACTACGTACAGGGCAACGGATTCTAGGGTCTCAACAGGATAAGCTGAACGAGAGCACACACGACGTCCGTTTTTAGAGCGATGGACATCAGCCCGCACCGACAGGCGGCGGGGAGAGTCAAGAGATGGAGGGAGAAGGATGGGAAGGAGGAACGGAGAGAGACGAGGAAGAAGACACAGGAGACAAGACAGATCGGGTAGAAAGAAGGGGAACCCCAGACAGAGGACCAGGAGGTGGATCCTTTGGGACAGAACTCAAAGGAACAGAGGAGGGAGTCGGCGTATCAGGGTCCAAGGCCCGGAAATGGTTGTGAGTCTGAGGAAGGTGGGAAGGACGAGGAGAGGAAGAGCGCAACATGCGAGCATAAGAGATATTAGCATAAGGCGGGAGCCGGCGAACCTGGCGCCTCGCCTCAGGAAAAGATAAACGCTCCCGGTGCTTCAAGTTGAGGATGGCTGCCTCAAGCTTGTAATGGACACACGCACGGGAGAAGGTAGGATGGGCCTCACCGCAGTTGAGGCAGCGAGCTTGGGGAGAAGTGCACTCCGACTTTCACTCCCACACAAAGGACAGAGAGAGACAGTTCCAGAGCAGCGGAGGGCACCATGCCCAAACCTCCAGCACTTGTTGCAGAGCCGAGGAGAAGGAATGTACTCCTGGACAGAGCACCTGGCACCAGCAAGAATGACAGAGGGTGGAAGGGTCCGACCATCAAAGGTAATCTTCACAACCCAAAGGGGTTGACGGCGACGACCACGAGGGGGACGAGTAAACGTGTCCACCTGGAGAATAGAATGGCCCTGGGCATCAAGTATATGTCGAATATCGTCGTGGCAGTCTCGCAGATCATGAACACTGGTCGCAACATGGGGCGGGAGGAGAATAGTGCCAACACTGGCGTTCAACTGAGCGTTCTTTGAGACCCGAACAGGGGTCTTGCCAAGGCAGGATAAGGCAGCCAAGCGGGAAGCTGCATCCTGAGAAGGAGCAGCAATGACACGTGTACCGAGACGAGTGGGGTTGAAGGTAACAGAGGCATCCACGGAATCAACGAGATGTCGATGGAAGGGAGAAATCGTTAGGAGGCGCAGAATCAAAAGGGAGATCAAAATATTTGGCCCACGAAGCGGGACCAAACAAGGCTTGATATGTATCAGAACGAGAAGGAATCGAGCGAGGGCCGCCGTGACGAGGACGGCGTTGAGAACCCCCAGAGAGAGAGTGGTTAAAAGGCGCAGTAGTTACAACTAGAGATGGAGCCGCGCCAGGGGACGAGGTAGTCACCACTAGGGGCTTGGGGCTCGACCCAACCACAGAGGAGGGAGGGGAGCCGAGGGGAGGAGTCAGAGAGGCCAAAGGAGGAGCAAGGTTGGGGCCCAATGCAGCGGAGGCTACAGAGCCCGGTGTACCAACACGGACCGACTCGGGGGCTTGGTCGCCCACCCCACGAGCCTGAGAAGGTAAAGGAGAAACAGTAGAATCAGTAAACATCATCGCTATGAAAAAAAAACATTCATTCACGAATGTGCCCTCACACCCACCATGGAGCCACAATTAGAGGCAAGACACCCAACAAGAAGCTATCGCCGATCATGCCGGGGCCTCCTACGGGTGCGCCGTGAGTATACGCCCCACAAACTCCACCTTAAGAACCGACAGTCCGTCGAGATCGGGTTCAGTGACGAAAGGGGGATTGACAATAAAAGGTTCGCCTCGCTCTCGACGTTGGGTACTACAGTTCTACGGTTGCAAGAGAATGTCTCCTCAAGCACCTGGGCGTCAAAATAGAAGAAGTCCAAAGGAATAACCAAAACAAGCAGAAGGTCGGCAGGAAACGGCAAGCAGATAGG